>NC_142009.1:87566932-87869432 GCF_049901735.1 Notechis scutatus | reverse complement strand
ATATGACAATATGTCACCCAGACAGCAAGTGACTGTTGTTCCATTTACTGCATTTTATAGCAGATGCAGACGCTACATTTGATTCCCTTTGCAGTGACCTTAAGGGGAAAATAGATTTGTTAATAGAAGTTTCAGTGTTATTAAAGAAATATAGGCAAGGTTGAAAAAGATATAACTTCAGAACAAGAGTACACTATAAAATAGAACAAAACAGATCTAAATATATAGCAGAAGAGGAAAGCTACAAGATAAATGGGAACTGCTAATGATGTGGAAAGAAAATAAATTTAGACCTTGTATGTAAATATGAATGTATTTATATTACTGAAAGTATTTTATACACTGGGGAAATTACATATTTTAGAGCTCAGACTCAATTCAAAATGGCTTGCAATCCTTCCTTCCAGCTACCCTTGTACCATCACTTTCTTCTCCTCTTTCAAACTTACAGTAAGGACAGCTTACAGCAGAGTCTCCAAACTTGGCAACTTTAAGGCTTGTGGACTTCAACTCCCAGAATTCTGGGAGTTGAAATCCACAAATCTTAAAGTTGCCACATTTGGGGACCCCTGGCTTACAGTAAGGTCTTGGGGTTGAGATCACCTGATAGTAAGATTCAGATAAAGAACATTTGTAAAATACAATTAGCAGAAGGAAGGCAGACTGAGATTTAGATGTTAAGGACAAAGAGACATTGCAATTAGGATAGAAAAAGAAAAGCTCTACTTTTAACATTTTGGCAGTGGTAGCAATCAATTGAATCTGTTAAGAGAGATTTGATTACATTTAAAGAAAGAATGGGATAAATGCAAATATGAAAGAGATGAATTAAAAAAAAACTGAAAAATCTGTAATTATAAATAAGTCAGACAGGAATAAGCCAAGAGATGAAAAAAGATTTAGACAATGTGAACTACTTGATTTAAAAAAAAAAGAATTTTGCCTGAGACTGAAAACAGCTACAGAAAAACCTGACAAAGATAGTAAGGAGAGGATTGTTGAAACCCTAACATTGTTTTTAGAATAGTGGACAGGCCACAGAAAATCATCACAAGAAATGAAAAATTAAGAAATGTAATTGTGCTGTTTGTGAGGAAAAAGATAACAAACAAGATTCCATCACAACATCTTAGCTTTACGCTAAGGATTAATATCAGGGCTGCATAAGAAAAAAAGAATACAAAATGGATTGATTTGATCAAGGATAAAATAATATGTTACATATGTAATGTAATCTTAAAGGGAAAGGAGTTACTAAGCTTCTTTGTAACTGTGTTTCTTTCTTTCTTAATTTTATTTTCTGTATTTTTTTAATGATCTTTTACTTGTTTAAGAATTTCTATTATAATTATGTTTTAAACATTGCATATAGTACATTTAATTAATGCTCTTTTAGCACAATTATGCCTTAGTAGATTTCTGCTTGCAATTGGAGAAATCTAAGTTCAGATCCTTACTTGGTTATGAATAACAATAACAGAGTTGGAAGGAACTTGTAGGTCATCAAGTCCATTCTGACAAATGACAGTCCAATCTCTTCTTGAAAGTCTCAAGTGATGGCGCTCCCACAACTTCTGAGGGCAAGCTGTTCCATTGGTTGATTGTTCTCACTGTCAGAAAGTTCCTCCTTATTTCCAGGTTAAATCTCTCCTTGTTCAGTTTCCATCCATTATTCCTTGTCTGGCCTTCGGGTACTTTAGAAAATAGCTTGACCCCTTCCTCTCTGTGGCAGCCCCTCAAATAGCCGTCCAATTTCTTCTTTAAAATCTCCAGGAGGTTGAGTCTAGAGCAGGGTTGTCAACCTCGTGTCGTCACGGTGATGTCACATGATGCATCAGGACTTTTTCCCCCTTCGCTAAACTGGGTGGGGGTAGGGCCAGCACATGACACATCTGGCCCATGGGCAACGAATTTGATTTCCCCTGGTCTAGAGGACCCGCAACTTCTGGAGGCAAGTTGTTCCACTGATTAATTGTTCTAACTGTCAGGAAATTTCTCCTTCGTTCTAGGTTGCTTCTCTCCTTGATTAATTTCCATCCATTGCTTCTTGCCCTGCCTTCTGGTGCCTTGGAAACTAGTTTGACCTCCACTTCTTTGTGGCAGTCCCTTAGATATTGGGACACTGCTATCATGTCACCCCAATCCTTCTTTTCATTAAACTAATTCCAATTCCTGCAACATCTTCATATGTTTTAGCCTCCAGTCTCCTAATCATCATTGTTGCTCTTCTCTGTGAAGTTCAGGGGATATCTTTAAAGCTAGTCATTCTATCTCAGTTATTGAAAGTTATAATAAAAATGAAAAGGATGCTTATGTGTGCTTCCTTGATAAATAAAAAATGTCTATTCCATTTTGTCATACATAAATGTATTATTGTGCACCCCAGTGGTCTCTTCTGCAAAGATTTAATTGCTATTATTCATTCATTCATTCATTCATTCATCAAATTTAGATACTACCCATCACAGTCTTGAATGGCTTTGAGCACATTGAAAGTTTAGCTTCCCATAAAGCAATATTTTCAAATGAATTAAAACCCATGTGTTTGGCTATAGTCAAAACCTCTCAGTTATTATGGAAAGTGAAGCTGGAGAGAAAGAAAAAGAGTAATTTCCCAATCTGTCAAATCTGTATGCCATCTGTAGGCATACTGAATATAAAATATGGGCAGGGAGTGTAGAGGAAGGTATTCTTTACATAGAAGAAAAAAGTTGATCAAAGAAAAGGAGAAAAATCTTTACTTGAGCTACGTGCTGTGCTGAATGGAAGAACAGGAGGTTGTATTGATATTCATCGTATGCATATTCCTATTCAGTGTGCACAGTCCAGGTCTAACAGGAACAATTGATGTATACACAATACTTGACTGAATGGAAAAGACGGAACTAATCTCAGGCATTATATAAAGGCTGAAATGTGACAGAAGGGCAGCAAGTGCCCATCCCTCAAACATTTTCATGGAAGTACATCATTTAACAACATGAGTGCAGAAGGATAAGTGGCTCTGCATATTAGGCCACAGGAAACCATGAACTGCTTGCTACAAGTGGTGGCATCTCTATGTTTTCATAACATTTAGTTCCAAGAACAGAACACTTGGAATCTGAAATGGCACTCAAGACTTTTAAAAAACCACCTAAATCCACATTTTTTTTGCTAGAAAAATAATAAGAAACCCTAGGAAGACTACAGTGAGAAAAGGTCGATAATAACTGGAGATTGTTCTCCATGTGTTCATCATTAGACGTGAAATCAGTAGTGAATTTTTGTATCCGTGAGTTGACAGTACATAAGGGAGACGAGGAAATGCCAGTTAGCAAGTTCTGTACTAACTGCTATGTAAAATATGCCAAATGTTCACAATATGTTAACATACTTCAGCAGGCATTTCAATGATGCAAGAAATTGAACATGGACCCCAAGATTATCATAGAAACCACTAGACATTTGCCACAGCAGAATGATTTTCCATTGTGTGTTTCCTGACTGATGTAATTCAGCCTGTTCAAACAGCAGCTTAAAAATGTGTATAATAGAGAGGATATGGATGGTTTTTAAATAAGAAATTGGCCATTTCTGATATATGCTTTTCTACTTCTTCTCTGAAGCTTCTGTCACATTTAATCTATCTTTCCCTAAATCCTAATTTTATCTGAGAGTGGTCTTGAACTAGTAAAGGATGCAAAGATTATGGCACCAAAGTTAAAAAGATGTTCTGAGAGTATATAAGATGCCTGGAAGATAGGAAGACAACACGTATCTCATATATTTTAATTCAAGGCGATGTATACATGAACTTTTGCATTTACATGTAATGACCATCACTGAAAATCATCATAATTCTTTTTACAAGCCCTTTGTCAGATTCGTGTATATGCCATTCTTCAACGGAAGAAGGAGGAGGAGGGAAGTTGGTACAAGTAATCCTTTTTGATGTAATCCTTTTAAATCCTATATTGATTCTATTTTTTTTTTGCAAATTTTATTGGTTTTTAAAGACAAACATAAACAAACAAAACATCAAAACATCAAAACATCAAACTTTCTTCCATAAGTGTACAAGCAGTGTGTCGGTTGGTTTACAAATTTTTTTGTGCATCCCTTTCATAGTCTTCAATTACAGTTACATTGCATAATAGTTCGTATTATCAATCGAAAGTTGAATACCCTAGTATCATTATTAATCAATCATTTGACAATAATTTTATTCATTCATATTTTGCGAGATAACTATAATTTACTTAGTTTTTTTTATAACAATTCAAATAATCCTCCCAAATCTATCCTAAAAACATTTTGTAGATATAATAGAAAAAGAAAAAAAAGTACATCTTTATATATTCATTATTTTCTAGAATTCTACATATTCCATTATTATATTTTATTATCTAACCATTGATAGAAAAGGTCCCAAATTTTGTAAAATTGTTTATCCTCTTGTTCTCTAATTTCAAATGTCAATCTACTCATTTCAGCACATTCCAATATTTTGTTAATGATTTCCTCCTGCAATGGTATTTTCTCATTTTTCCAATTTTTAGCAAATACAATCCTAGCCACTGTTAATACATTTACAATCAAATATTTCAAATCTTTGCTATATGTATCAGGTAAAATTCCCAATAAAAATATCTCTGGTTTCAAATCGATATGTTTTTTGTCATTTTTTCCAACCACATGTGGATTTTAGTCCAGTATTTTCTAGCATCCGCACAAGTCTACCACATATGGTAGTATGAGCCAGGTATCTGATGACATTTCCAACATTTTTCGGATTTATTCTTGAACATTCTTGCTATTCTTGTCAGGGGAAAATGCCACCTGTAAAACATCTTATACAAGTTTTCTTTAAATGCTGTTGACATTGTCATTTTATAGTTTTGAGACCACAATTTTTGCCATTTCTCTAAATCAATCCCATATCCAAAATTCTTCCCCCAAGTAATCATATTTTCTTTAACTTGTTCTTCTTCTAGTTTAATTTCTAATAGATATCCATACAGTTTTTTAATCACCTTTTTATCAGTACCTGTCAAAATCGTATCTGTCAGTCAATTTATCATAGAAACCTTCTGTTTTAAAATCTTTATCATACCTTGAGTTTATTTGCGCATATGAAAACCAATTCATCTTTATACCTTGTTCCTCTAGTTTTTGCATCGATTTAAGTTCACCCTTTTCATTCAGTATTTCCCCATATCTAACTGTTTGTTGCTTCTTGTAAATTATAGGATAGGAAAATGCTTCAATAGTCGATAACCAGACTGGAATTTTCAAATAACATTGTCTTTTAATCTTCTCCCAGTTTAACCACAGAGACTCCAGTATATGATTAAATCCTATATTGATTCTGTATAACTTGCATATGATATACAACCGGAGGAGTGGAGCCAGATGCTTAGAAATTTGTCACCTCTTGAAGAGATAACAAGATGAGAAGGGACCATAAAAATTCCAGCTCTGGAAGACACTCCTGGGAACTCTGCTAAGATATGTTCCCAGAGAAGGGGAGGGGGGAATTAACATGTTGGTTCTTTGTTTGACTAAATCCATATCTAAATAAGGGGAGGGGTTCTAACTTCCTTTATCTATGACTGTATGCCTTTATCTTAGACTCTGCTTTGCCTAGTGTTGGGTTTAAATATCTTTCAATAAAGGATTCCTTTTGAAACACCTGGTTTTCAGAAGTTCATTCTTTTTCGGTTGAAGGGAAAAAGTCCAATGCTTACACGCTTCCTTTTCACCCAAAGCTGATCTTTACAACAAATATTGCCCATATCGGTATCAATGGTATGCGCTGTCCATCAAGAGAAATTTGGTCCTCAGAGACTAATGACTATGTAACAACAAAGAAAATTACAAAAAAAAAAGAATCAATGTTAAGAAAATTACACAGAGGATATTCTCCATATTATTGCTGTGGCGACCATACATTCATTATATTTACAGAAACTGCTCCAAGTGAGGAGATAGTCAACAAATAGCAAAATATTATGTCTGTATACATTTTTTTCACACATTTCCAGACATCAGAGAAAACTTCTTAGTAGCCAGTTCTATATACCCTTTTAAAACAAACAGGAAATATTTAGTTGCACTATACCCCTAGATCCAAACCTCTGCAGTTTAGTGTGGACTCCACTGTTTAGCAGGCTGGATCACATATTTATGAATCCAAATGTTGTGTCATCTTTATGTATCTCAGAAAGATAATTTCTTTCGGGAATTCTATGAGGAGCAGAAAATATGCTACCCAAAACCAAACCAAAACAAAAAGCTTAGATTTTAAATGAAATTTGCATAACAGAATTCATAAGATGCCAGATTTAATAAAATGATAAAACAAGAACTGGCATATGCATATGAAGAAAGAACTATAAAAGTAAGATTCAAACTGCTACACTGCAGTGTTTTATTGATGCATTCTTGTATATACATACATACATACGACGAACACTATACAGAAGCCTGATGATGGCAGATGAGATTCTGCCGAAACGTTGCTACAACTTTAAAAGCACAACTATAATGACATGGGAAAATACCCAAGCAAAGCTGAATACCATATATACATACATACATACATACATACATACATACATACATACATACATACACATACATGCCTTTTTTGTTTTGTTTTTGTAAAGCTGTATGCCTTTGCTACTATAATAAGAAATAATACACACTTAATTATGGTTTTCCAGATAAATGGATTGGTGGATGGATGGATGGAAGGATGGATGGACGGATGGATGGATGTAATAAAAGATAGATAGATAGATAGATAGATAGATAGATAGATAGATAGATAGATAGATAGATAGATAGGCAGGCAGGCAGGCAGGCAGATGATAGAGTAGCATGATGGACAGGCAACCATTTGCAGAGAGCATGGAGGTAACATCATGTATTATTGCATAAAAAATAAGAATGGAAAACCACCAAGACCTACAGCTTTTTCTTGAATTCTTCTAGGACAATCTTCAGAAATGAGATTGGGGTTATAGGTTGCTGACCTTTACTTTAAACGATTTCAAAGAGCTGAGACCTATAGAACATGAAGATGCCTACAGCAGATTGAAAATTCAGAGGTAAAAAGAAACAGGACAACAGAGGATTCTAAATGCCTTACTTCTACTCTGAAAATGGCAGATAATTCAAGATCTGGAGGGATACATAGATGATAAGAACTTTGTTTTAGGTAATAAGATACTAGATTTTCAGTGGTAGTTTACTCTCAAGTAAGTGCCTATCAATTGTTGCTTTAGACTGATTTGTTGTAATTCAATGGTATAGATTGAACTTGCAGCAATGCTGTATGCATCCTTACAGAAAAGGAATTTAAGTGAAATAAGATATAGGGCTGTTGAATACTTTTGTTTATAACCCCCCCCCTTTTCTGAAGTGGGTTTTCTACAAACATATAAACAAATCGCAATGAATCAGTAATTACATACAAATCCCAATGAATCAGTAATTACATAGTACCCAGTCACCTTTGTGTGGGTGACCTGAACAGAAAGAAGCAGTTCTGATTTAATTTAGGCACATTTAGCTGACATATTTAGGCACATGTCCACGTTCATTCTTCAATCCATTTTCATGTTCCTGTCAGGAATATAATCTTTCCATCAGGTTCCATTACATATAATTCAATATGTCCATGATGAAGTAGTTGAAGGTTGAGCTTCTTAAAACTGAAAAACAGCAGATTAGTTATTGATACCCGATATTTTTTCCCTCAGTATGCATATATTTGGCATCCTTCCTTAGCCTTCCTGCTGTGCATCTACACAGATTCACTAATGACTCAAGATCTTTAATTCAGGCTGCCCCCTCCAGATGTGCTTGGATTCTTTTTGGGGGGGAAAGTATACAGAAGTGCACTTTCCTGGCTCTATAATTGGGAAAACTGGGCTTTGTGGCAGCCTACTATCAACCTTTGGAGAAGTTTCTTGAGATGATTGCGGGGTGCACTTTGTGGCATTTTGTTTGTAGGATTAATAACAGACCTTGGGTTTATTCCTGAAAGGAAGGAGTGAGTTAAACAGGCCTCGCAGTAGGGAAAAAGATGCTTAGAAGGAAGCAATTCTTCGTGCCGTGCTATTTCAATGTTTTTTTTGCCAGGAATATATGCTGCAACAAGTTTCCCTCTTGAAGTAGCTTGACATTTAAGGATATTCAGTGGAGTTTGCAGGAAGCCCGGAACAAATAATGAACGGAAATAGACAACAAATCCCAGATTTTTTTAAGTGCTGACTTCTACTACTACCCTTTCTAAAGTCTGTGATACTTTACTGCTACTGTTGGTAGACCAAACTGCACCCTATCCATAGAGAGAGAGAAAATCCCCAAAGGTAAAATAGCTACATTTTAAAGAGAGAAACTAGGCAGATGAGATGCTCAAATATTAGAATTTGAGTATGTTGCAGTACTTTCAAAGCAGACAAAATTCCATGTCTTCTCTCAAATAGAAAATGTGTGTGTGTGTGTGTGTGTGTGTAGGTAGGTAGGTAGGTAGGTAGGTAGGTATTTTTGTAACTGTTGCCTAAGTTCATTTTTATTTCCAGTGTCCAACATTATTTTCTGCATACAGAAGACCCTCGCTAATTCTTTTAAATAGCAGGGAATTTGTGGATAGTGGGAGCAAACCCATCTGGATTTGCCAGCTTTTTGCAAATATTTTTCTCTATCTTTAAAGGCTGCCTTGAAAGGTTAAACTGCAGTTGGCAAAATTATTTCTTCTGTTCAACTTCAAAAGAACTATAAGTTCTTCATACCAATTTAATAGACTCTAACTTTCAAAGATGGCCAACAGAAGCAGTCAACAATCTCAGATCAATACTATAGTGACTAGCATAAGAGAGGTTGATTGCAGATGCTTGGATTCACATCCATGATTAACGTATAACATTGCTTTTCATTAATATGATGTACAAACTTAGTTGTTATACCATAATTCATGGTTTAATGTGATTGTGTTTAATGTGATTAGTGCCAATGGTTATGCAACTTGTGAAACAGCCCATTATAATTTTTCTAGCATCATGGTTCTTCATAATTTGTAAGAGTCACCTTGGGGAGGGGAGATGGGGGGCATAGAAATTTAATTACTGTATATACTCGAGTATAAGCCTAGTTTTTCAGCCCAATTTTTGTGCTGAAAAATCCCCCTCGGCTTATACTCGAGTCAGATTCCCCTCTGAAAAAAAAAATGGTGTGGAGTCGCGGCCTCCGGCGGCAGCGACTCCCAACAGCCCCAGCCAGGAAGGGAAAGGCAAAAAGCGCTTTGCCTTTCCCTTCCCGAGGCGGCGGGACTGGGGCCGTGCCGGCGGTAGTGACTCCTGACTCAGGGGGCCTCCGAGGGAGGGGAAGAGAGTGACTCCTGCCTCCCGCTGTCATCATCATCTTCTTCTTTTGGGTTAGTGAATCAATTAAACCTTTCATGATAGTGAGATCGTTTCCCAAATTAATTATTTTTATTTTTGAAATTTACCAGTAGCTGCTGCATTTCCCACCCTCGGCTTATACTCGAGTCAATAAGTTTTCCCAGTTTTTTGTGTAAAATTAGGTGCCTCGGCTTATATTCGGGTCGACTTATACTCGAGTATATACAGTAATAAATAAACAGATAAAATAAGCCATTGTTTTAACAAACCTCTTTATATAATGTCATAGACATTGCAGGCTGACTCTGCTCACTGCCAGGAGTTCAATCCTGACCAGCTCAAGTTTGACTTAGCCTTCCATCCTTCTGAAGTTGGTAAAATGAAGACCCAGACTGTTGGGGGCAATATGCTGGCTTTGTAAACTGCTTAAAGAGGGATGGAAAACACTATGAAGCAGTACATAAGTCTAAGTGCAATTGCTACATATAGAATTTATAGAACCATTACTGCTTTTGTATCTTTAATGTGGAAATTTGGCAGTGAAATGCTAAATGTCTATTAAGAAATAATTCAATTAGATATAATTGATTGGAGACCAATCTAATCAAGTTAGATGCCTCTAACAGCTTTCAGAAAAGAATAAAAGAATAATTTGTATCATTGACTGGAGAAATGCATCCAGTTATGATCTACTTCATTGGTGGGGTAGCGTTTAAGTCTCATAAACAAACAAACCCTTAGTCCATATTTATTATTTATAATAGATCCAGGAATACAGGGATGAAGACACAAAGAAAGGCCCCTTTATCTGCCTCCCTTTCTAGATATATTAGAACATGGTTCCAGACATCCCAACTAACATAGTTACACTGATAAAGGAAAATATCTAGAAGACCTCACATTTGAGAAAGGTTAATGTTTGTCCTTCTTCAAAGATATTATGGTAGTCATTTTATTACTGGAAAAGTACATCATTCATGTCAGCTATTACATATCATATATACCTCTAAGTATATCCAGTACCTTGAATCCTTTCCAACCTACCATTCCAAAGTTTAATGTGGATTTGTTGATTTCCTCGCAATCGTGCATATTTTTAATGTGCAGTATCACATCTTCTGTTACATTTCTACACTTGACATTTATCTCTTCTGTTTCCTGGTTGATTCAAGGCAAAGAGTGAAATCCAGTGAAAAGCACCCACTGATGCTGTGATTCACACTAATATTTCATGCTAAGAAGTGGCTATTGTAAAATGTCATGAGAAATTGTTCAGTAAATGATCTGTTTGATGAATTCTTGTTTTCTATGGCCATTAGTGTTATTTGAAAGAGTACATTTATTTGAAATGTGTGAATCAACCACGATCCAACTTCAATTCAAGATTCAGATGCAGTAATAGTCTGCTTGAACCAATTTGAGATTCAGTTGAAATAATTGTAATTTTCATAATTATTATGAAATAAGAAGTTAAAACAATGAACTATAATGAGGAAGTGTCAAAGTACTTGTAGCTATTTCTTTCTTTCTTTGGAAAAATGTGATGAAAATTACAGGGAAGGTAGACTCTTCAGTGGAAGTTCAGCTTGGTATCTTTAATCATTGATTTGTAATAAGTTGTTAAATGCTTCTCCTGAAATTTTTTAAGAGACAGAAATAGCAAGAAGTAATAAAGAACAACCTTCAGATTATCTACCAAAGAACCAATTTTACTGAATTGATGCAGAAATGTCTTACAATTAACAAACTGTTTTAAAATGGCTACTGCTGTTAGTTACTCTGTTACCTTCTCACCCTTTGTCTATGGAGATTCTCAGTCATCCAGGTCATGGTTGTCCCAAAGGTGCTTTTTCAAGAGGCAACTGGACTTTCTGGTTTTTCTTAAAAGATTGAAACACTTCTCCAGCTCTGACTGGGCCGTGTGGAATGGAAGGATTTATACTCCTTGCAGACAGCTGGTTATTTGCTGGTCATTAAAAGAATGCAAATGACCAGTTGTCTGCAAGGAGTATAAATCCCCCACAAGGAGAAACGAAATGTCTTCAAAGAAAAACCAGAAAGTCCAGTTGTTTCTTGAAAAAGCATCTTTGGGATACTCACCCTTTGCTTTTCTTCACTGGCAGACTTGTTGGTACACATCATTGCTTTAAAAATGGTATTTGATATACTACTTGTGAAGTATAGTACATAAAATTATATATTGCAATGTCCTACCTGTCAGTGACTACTTCAGCTTTAACCACAACAATACAAGAGCACACAATAGATACAAACTCAAGATAAACCGCACCAAACTTGATTGCAGGAAATATGACTTCAGCAACAAAGTGGTCAATGTCTGGAATACTCTACCTGACTCTGTGGTTCCTTCCCCAAACCCCAAAAGCTTTAACCTTAGACTGTCTACTATTGACCTCACCCCTTTCCTAAGAGGTCTGTAGGGGGGTGTGCATAAGTGCACCAACGTGCCTACCATCCCTGTCTTCTTGTTTCTTTTTCTTATTCGTATCCATTTCATGTATTCATAACCATAGTATAAACATTCATAATGTTTATACTTATACCTGTTATCTAATAATCGCTTGACAAAATAAATAAATAACAAAAATAAATTTCTATAAACAAAAAACAAGGTTGAAAGGTTCAAAACAAGGTTCATTATCATCACTGTGTATACAGCATGACTATGTTGTACAGGAATAATCTGGGTAATATATATATCTAATACCAAATAAACTCCTTTGTAAAGGAGAATCCCTCAGTACAAGAGGTACAAAATTGGTGGAAAATAAAAAGAGCAGGAAGTGAGAGAATGAAAGTTGAACTAAGAGGAATGAAAATGAGACTGGAAAGAGAGTAAGAATTGCAGGCAGATTGGAAACAGGTTGACTGAGATGACACTACAGGCCAGGCAGTTTGAAAGTTAAAGAGAGATAAGGATAAAGAGAAATGCAATTGGGAAAATGTAGAAGAACACAGAAAAAAACAAGCCAGATTTTTTTTTAAAGAGCAACAGAAGAAATTTGTATGTCCTTAATGAAGCCTCCCTTTGAACAACCTGCCTAAATAAACCCTTCAAGCAATGATCAACAATGATAGATTTGAATGTGGCAGTAACAAAGCTACTTGGTTAGCTACTTGCATCAGTCTTAGAGAGTCCATCACAGTATTCAGCCCCAACTCTTCAACTCTGTCTATAGAGGAAAAGAAAGCAAAGTTGGAAAATCTGCAAAACCAGCATAACCACAAAATCATTTTCAAATCTTTGTAAAGGCATCTAATTCAATCTGAGTCCTAACATTAACCTTTTATCTGAAAGCTCAATTTGAAAGTGATTCAAGAGTTCTTCAAACTGAATCACCTATGTGAAACTTCATAAACCCCATGCCACCCCTTTATATGTCTGGTTTTTTTCCCTTCACCCCTTTTAACACAATGTACTTTAATCTCTTTACTCATGTATATCTCTCAAGTTCCTTTCTTGCTAGTAAAACAGATTTTTTTTGTCAGTCACAATCAATTTTTTAATGTTTTGTTTTAGACCAGAGGAAATCAGGGGAGGGGACTATTACTATTTAAGTTCCATCACTACTAATTTAATATGAAAATGTGGCATATCCTTATGAGTAAGTTTCATATTGTTTGAAGGCTGAACATTGAGAATAGGCATACCCTCACTGGTTATATCACTTCTGTGTAGTCAGGGAGAAGCATAATAGCTTAATTGGAATGACGAATGGACAGGACTACTCTGGCTAACTGTGCCTAAAGGTTTTTTCTTCCCAGTTTTCCACTTGTTTAGTATTGGCTGTGGCAGCATATTCTTCAACCATTTGAGTGAAAGCTACAGACTGCTACAGCAAGATACATATGTATTTTGACATTGTTGGTATAATGGTTGCATTCACATTCAATATTTTCATGTTTGTTTAGCATTGGTTTTCACTAACAGAAGCCACAGGAGCTGGGTAGGTATTTCATGCAGCATTATAAATGATGGTTATGGTTGTGTTCAATCATGGCAGAACTTTGAGAAACAGGGCCTGTTGTTGTTATTGGTTTTGAAGGGCCACCAGGGATATGGTGATTGCTATTCTGCTCTTACTAGACCAGTCTGGGTAAGTTTTTGAGAGGGGTTTATTTATTTATTTATTTTCTAGAAAATTGAAGAGCTTAACTGGTTGCAGCATCGTCCAATTAGTGAAAGCTGGGGTGGAGATCCCAGTTTCCTCTGCTTCATTTTAAGAGGTCTCATGCTGCTTCACAAAGCATCTTTCAAGAGGATTTCTCAAGAAACATTGCTAAAGAAGTGGGCCTCTTAAAAGCTTTGCATTTTTGCTTTGCTTGTGTAATACACATTCTACTTACCCAATATATGCACTCAGTGTGCCATAAAACTAGCAGATGTCCACCATGTCTTTTGCAGAGGTGGTATTCAGCAGGTTCTGACCAGTTCTGGAGAACCGGTAGTAAAAATTTTGAGTAGTTTGGAGAACTGGCAAATACCACCTCTGACTGGAGATTTTACAGTATCCTTCCCCTGCCACGCCCACCAAGCCATGCCCACAGAACTGGTAGTAAAAAAAATTGAATCCCACCTCTGGTCTTTTGTCTTTATCACCATGCTGGAAGATGATTGAACTATATGCTTTATTCTTCCATCAAATGTGTGTGCTCAACTATCCTCTGGAGACTGTCGTTAGGGAAGGAATCTGGAAAGGTCTTGGCTTCTCTGCCAGCAATGTTTTCTTTAACTGCTTTTCCAATCAGAGAAATTTGATAAAGGTACTTATTCCTATCTGTCTTCTCTTGAAAAAGCAGTAATAGGCTAAGGATGGCAATACCAAGGGGAATTGATATTTCTCAGTAGAAGCAGCCACAGAAATGATATCTCATTATTTTTTAATGTGCTTGTGGGCCATAAATGTATTCTTTGTTTCATTACAATAGCATTGCACTAGTTAATTAGATTGGGTGATTCCAGGTAAATAGAAAGACCTTCAATTAATTGATCCACTCTCTGGTGCCCACAGTTATTCTCATTTCCACATTGCATATTAAGGACTCACTCCAGTTTTCTCATGGGAGAGTTGAGCAAATCTTCTGTTTCTGTTATTGTTTGAAGAAATTTTTCTGCCTTCATCTCAGCCCTACAAAATCGTCTTCATTCATTACAGTAATTAACTGATTCAAAAGAAAGAGAAACATCTCTCCTCTTGCTATTATTTATTCTAACATTGTTTCATTGTCTTCCCAACAATGAGCAAAAGCCATCACTATGAAACTTCACATTGGAGCAACTAAATAAACATTGTGGTAGGCAGTTTCAGTATCCAACAACAACAGAACACATACACATTCATTCTAACCATCCGTAAAATTATCTAAAGCATAGATTGGTAGGAGAGGAGGTTTTCTGATAAGCTATCATTGGGAATAACCAGCACATAAAAAGGCACTTAGGAAGCTGTATGAGTTGTCAGGAAAGAAATGTATCTTCAGGCTATATCTAGAATAATTCCCTGTAGATGCCTCATGTTCATGTACTTAAAGGGAGTTGCAGATGAATAGGCTGAAGCATTCTCATCAGAATACTTACATTATTCAACTATTGTCTGGCACATTTCTAAACCCAAGTGGGAGGGTAAACAAAGTATGCTGGTGGAAGTTTGCCATTTACGGTGCACTATTTTCATATTACTAGTTAAGTGGCACCAGTGGAAATTATATTAGGCAGAAAAGAAACTCACTGGTGGTTTCATATTTTACACTATGCCATGGCTTAACTATGATTTATTATATAAAACAATTATTGGATGGTTTCACAAAACAGATTAATCCAAAGACAAGCTGACCAAATAATGATTATTATGTGTGGATAATCTATAGTTAGATTCACAGTTTAAGAGTGGTGAAAGCTACATTATTCAAATTTTAATCAAGGATCTAAGAATTACTAACATCTAACAATATAGGCAGATAACATCTAAGATAACATCTAAGAATATAGGCAGTTCAAAGCAGAGTGGGGTTGTTGTTTTTTTGTAAAATTAGGGTATTTGGGTCTCATAAATTCAGTATTTCCAGATATTGAGGAACTCCTTTAGGTATTGCTCCAAGAGTTCCAGTCACAACTGGTATAATAACAATGTATTCCTTTTCCAATAAGCATTCAGCTTTGCTTTTTAATTCCCAGCATTTTGTAGATTTTTCCTAGCATCATCTAGTATAGCAACAACAGAGGTCTCCAAACTTGGCAACTGTAAATCTTGTGGACTTCAACTCCCAGAATTCTGGGAGTTGAAACTCACAAGTCTTAAAGTTGCCAAGTTTGGGGACCCCTGAGCAACAACAATGTACTAGACTCTTCTTTTCAATAACCATTATATCAGACATGTTATGAACACGATACCTATCTGTTTGGATCTTAAAGTCCTATAAGATCTTAACACACTCTTTTATTATCATATACACAAAAATGTGAAATCACAGTTGCCATTTTTATCTAGTGTTGGCTTTTATAAGCATGGGGTTCTTTTCACTTTGAGGATCCAGGGTGTCATCATGTATTGGAGTAATATATGTGATGAATCCAATCAATGGAATCTTTGTAATTGACAGGGGGGAAATTTTGTCAATGTGTATATTTTCTTAGTGCATCCAAGATTCGGCACTCAGTGTGCTCATAATTATTAGGACTACCATGGCCAGTTTATGCCTTAATATTTCAGCTGATTTTTAGATCTTTATACTTTCTAATCATTTTCCATTCTTTATCTTCTATTCTACTATCCCCTAGTACTGCCACAACAATTATTCACACTTTCTTTTTTTCAACCACAGTTAAATCTGGTATGATATGACCCATGAATTTCTCAGTTTCTATTAGGAAATTCAGCAATATTTTAACCTCTCATATTCAACTCCTTTTTCAACTCTATGTTCCCACCAATTTTTACAAATGTTCTAGTGAATCATTTTGGCAACTGTTTTATGTTGTTGTTTATAATCAGTTTATGTTATCGTCTTACACAAACTGATTATATGATCTACTGTTTCATCTGCTTCTTTGCACAATTTGTACTTTGAATTTGATGATTTTTTTTCAGTTTGACCTTTATTGTGTTAATTTAAATAGCTCGTTCTTGACCAGCCAAAACAAAGCCTTCCCCCCCCCTTTTTAAATGTTCCAGTTCTAAGCAATTGTTATGTTTTATCTTTATCCATTTTTTCTCTCAATCTTTCCTAGAAATTGATCATGAATTTGTTCCCTTGACTGTATTATGTTTGTCTTTTTATTACGTTATTTTGATATACACATTTTGTTTCCTGTACATTTAATAAGTTCCCATTTTAACTTGCATCTGTGCTTCTTCTTGGTTGTTTTATGTAATCATTATTACATTATTGTTTGTCACATAATAAGCCAGATGTTTAGATTGGATTTGGCATTTTTGTCCTCTTATTGACTCTTTCCCAAGGATCTAGTATGGTACAGGCAGATGTTGTTTAATAATAGTAAACATATCACTGCAGGATGTAAGCTGTTCCAAATAAAGATGCCTTTTGCAATTGACTGTTGGTGATTTGTCAATGCCAATAGTGTTCAAGTGGTGCTCCACATGCTTATTATTATTTTTATTTATATGGCCATTCATCTCATTTAAGAGATCTAGGTTTAATGCAGTGTCTGGCTCCGTGAAAGTCAATATCTCAACTCCTAAGTCCTCATTAAAGTGAAAATAAAAACAATGCAGTGACCTGTTTCAACATGACATTTCAAATTAGTCCACCTTGATGCCTGAAATCAAATAGGACAGCTTAATTTGGCCAATCTCTCCATTCCAGCGGAAAGGGGTTCAAATCCCCCTTTGAAGGTGCTGCAGTTGATTGTGCTTTGCTGCAATCCACAGGGAAGCACAGATTTAATCCAGAGTGCCACTTCAAAGCTTCATCCCAATAAAGCACTTTCCAAGGATTCACGTAACTGTAAGGTGAATATACACGGAAAATGAAGCATTATATGCCACACTGCTATTATATTTTCCCACACTTCAGAGGAAATAATATGTATTCAGATTTTAGTATAATGTTAGGAATGATAATCACCTAACAGTTGGGTTGGAAATATATAAACCAGGATAGTAATTTAAGACTGTTGTATCTTTAAGAGAATGCTGTAATTGTGATTGGCTGAGGTTCCTCCAATGGCCATAAGATGGAGCCAGAAACCTGGTTTGTTTTTTTCTCCTCTTGCATTTTCTTGTTCCCTTTTGCCTGATCGTCATTCTACTTGGATTGCTGTGAGTCTTGCAAACTGTTAGCAAACTCCGTTTACTGAAATTTGTTTATGATACTGGACTTCGTTTATTGGATTATCCCTGGACTGATTGTATTGAATACTACCTGCTTTGACCATGTATGATCTGGACTGTTTGCTGGACTTCGTTTACCCATTTACTGGAAGTAAAACTTACATTTTACTATTCAGTGTATCTGTATGCTCTCACTACGTTTCCCTGAGTGCACTCATTCTCCTAATGGGGGATACCTCAATATATAATACTTAGGAACTAACATGGCTTGTTTGTATACACATTTCTTCTATCCAAAAATAAAGTACAATTTATATTAGAACTTTCCTTTGTGGATTTCTAAGTCTTAACACAGGTGGATGTAATTGATGCGTACATATCACTGTGGTACTATGGCTGTTTATTTTGTGCCACAAACAGAGTATGGTTAACGTTCCCCTCTGTGTACTTGTCTTTTGGCAAGTTGCAATGAGATAGTTGAGATCTTTGACATGAATGAAGGCAAATGTATGTGTCCCAGGATAATATTGCAGGATCCAATTTGGGTCAGTCACTGGGACCAGAGGTTTAATCTTCTAAGTTTTCAGACTAGTGATGGAGCCCCTCTTCAGGGAATTTCTAGCTCACCAGAGTATATTCATCTTCAGCACTTGATGGTTCATTTGTTCAATTGGTTTGCTTCATAAAACAAAAAGGGACACTGCCTTCCCTCATATAACTCAGTCTTAATTGAGCTTTAAGTCTGAATTCTTTGCATTCTTTTGAGCTCATCCCAAACAAATAAACAGTCTTAGATAAGAGATACTTTCTGAACAAATGTTGAAGTGTTATCTACAATTTTTCACAGGCACAGTGTGCACATTTTTTTTTTTTTTGTAAAAGCAATTATACCTCAGCACTTACATAGTCTCTTCTCTCTAATCTTCTCAGAAATTGTTCACACCGTGTATGATGTGACCTCAAATGCAGTGTGAAAATATCACAATTCACAGTTTAAAACCTCTCCAGGCTTCTTCCACTCAATAATTTCCTTATTGTTATAAATCAATAGCACACTCTGCAGCTCAACAAATGTAATTTTAGATCTGACTTATAAAACAATATGCGGTTTATAAAATTAAGCAAGAAACGTTGTTGATTTCAGAGGGAAAGAAGTCCTGAAGTGATAGGGTTCCCTTCCAAAATACTCTGGAAAACATCCTATCTCTTTTCATTTGGATGAAAGAGAGCAAAGCAGTGTAAATCCCAGAGATCATTTCCTGGAGTGTCCAAACCTGTCCCTCAAGAGCTGATATTGGTGACCAAGCATCAGGAAAAAGGGGAAATTTAGCATTCATGAATGCAATTCATTGTTATTTTTCAGGAAGTGAATACATCTCACTTTTCTGTAAAAGGGAAATACTAGAGACATAAAATGTACTAAGTGAGGCAGTAGAAACCATTCTTTCATTAGTAGAAACCAGAGGTGGTATTCAGCAGGTTCTGACCAGTTCTGGAGAACTGGTAGCGGAAATTTTGAGTAGTTTGGAGAACCGGCAAATACCACCTCTGACAGGCCCCGCCCTCATCTATTCTCTGCCTCCCAAGTCCCAGCTGATTGGCTGGGTCTTCTTTTGTTGCCCTGCACAGGAGAATGGAGCTGGAAAGCAAGGATTTTGCAGTATCCTTCCCCTGGAGTGGGGTGGGAATGGATATTTTATAGTATCCTTCCCCTGCCATGCCCACCAAGCCATGCCACGCTCACCAAGCCATGCCCACAGAACTGGTAGTAAAAAAATTTGAATCCCACCACTGGTAGAAACTAATGTTGAAAAATACTGACCTATCTAAAGATGTTCAAAGATCTACAATGAATGAACATGAAAAAGACACGGATAGGATACCCTTATCTGAATTCCAATGCCAGAGCAAAGAAGGTAATTGAAGAGCAAAATAGTCATGGCACGAGAGTAGGACCAGAGCAAAAAGTATCCTTGTGCAGAATTTCAGAGGGTGGTTTAATCTAATGAAGCTCAGCAGGGATGTCTCTTTCAAAGCCAGGCTCTTTATTGAATCAGAGCATCTCTCTGAAGCTCCTTTCTACAAGAACGTAGGAATAGCCTAAAACAAGTGTGTCTGCTTTGATTCAAAGTGCCAGGGCTAAGTGACTCAGCTATCCGAATTGAGGTACACTTGGATAACAGATAATCAGAATTGGAAGGTACCTTGTAGTTCATCTAGTCCAACCCCTTGCCCAAGCGGGAGACCCTACACCATTTCTGACAAACGGCAGTCCAATCTCTTCTTGAAAGTCTCAAGTGATGACGCTCCCACAACTTCCGAGGGCAAGCTGTTCCACTGGTTGATTGTTCTCACTGTCAGAAAGTTTCTCCTTATTTCCAGGTTAGATCTCTCAATGTTCAGTTTCCATCCAGTGTTCCTTGTCTGGCCTACAGGCGCTTTAGAAAATAGCTTGACCCCTTCCTCCCTGTGGCAGCCCCTCAAATATTGGAAGACTGCTATCATGTCTCCCCTGGTCCTTCTCTTCAGTAGATTAGCCATGCCCAGTTCCTGTAACCGTTCTTCATATGTTCATATGGATCTTCATATGGATCAGGGAGCTGCAATGGTCCCGAGTGAAGTAATTCTAGTACTAATAGTACCATGTTGCAGAGATCTGGTGAAAACCACCAATTAATAAGTGAACATGTCAGGTTCCTGATGGAACATTGCCATTCCAGAGGGGAGGGGGGCTGATTGCTTTGAATGCTTTTGCTTTTGCTCTAACTGCTTGGGAATTAGGGAGGGGAACTGGGCCATCAGGATGGATCAGCCTGTAACCAAGGTCGCAGCACCCTGAGAATGACCTGTTATCACCCTCCCACCTTGGATTTCTCATAACACTTTTGTGGCATCGTATTGGCTACTGGTGGACATGGGGGTGGGAGGGTTGAACAGGAAAGAACAAAAGATATGAAAGATTAAACAAATAGCATTCCATGGAGGCAGTGACTAGTTCAGTGAGTCTGACTAAAGAAATAATGTTAGAAAAATTTGAGAAAGTTGTTCCAAGGAGAAAGGTAGGACTGGATCTATGTTATATGTGAGTAAGTCACCTCAGAAATTTAATCTCAGCAGCTGGGTGGACAGGCAAGAAATCAGTAGGTTTGACAATTGTAATGCTGAGAGCTTTATATCCTGGAGCAAAAAGGTGTGAGCTTTCTCAAGTCTCAAATCCTGGGATTTTAACAGTTAATTTTACAAATTGACATCATTACAGGCTAGCAACCTTGAATCAAGAAACCAGTTTGCTCTAGAGTTAGAATTTCGTACACAGTAGTGATTTATCCAATCATTTACACTCCTTTTATCTTTTATGCCTACATCACTAATGCAATGGCTAGCTTTCTCTTGGTGGTGATAACACCAGCAGCAGCTAATGGTTATTTATCTTCATTTATCAAGCAAAATAATAGCACTGAGTTGAATTAAATTTAGGTAAAATCTCATGGGGTAACCAAGTTCTACATGACGCAGGATTTCTCATATAGCATCTCCTGAGATTGTATTACTTTTATGAGGTTTGTTTAATAATTGAGAGTCACATAAATTGGATCCAATTTATAAAAAGATAAGTGACCCCAGTAACTACTGAGTTTCAATGGACAGATTTTAATTCCCTTAGGTGGCTATTACCATTTTTCTACAGTGCTTCATTTTTCTCATGATTCCTTCTTTTATTCTGCTTAGTTTTAAACTGGCAAGAGATTCAGTGCATTGGAGTAGTTTACAAATAATTCTAATAACATAAAATAATTCTGTCTTTCTGCGATATTAGTAGAAAAGATAAAATTCAATTTTAAATGAATTTGAAATGTAGTCTGACAACCACCAATGTATCTCAAACATACAATTGGATATTTGAAAATTATTTCGCAATACATTTTTATTTATGCTTATTTGTCATCCAATGTCTATACTCAAATTGTAATTAATTTGATGTCTATGGAGGTTCTCAGTCAGAGCTGAAGAAGCTTCTTGGATGAGAAATGAAACATCTTCAAAGAAAAACCAGAAAGTCCGGCTGCCTCTTGAAAAAGCACCTTTGGATAATCGACTTTGAATAACCATGGCTGTGTCATCATCTTAAATAGAATTCCATTATCAAATCTCTCTTCTGTGGAGCAGCTCCATAGCTTGTAGCTCTGCTATTGAGAAGATTATTTTGAAGTAGTCTAAAATTGTAATCCTAGATGTTGGAAAAGGAGTAAATTGTGAGTGTGTAGGCAGCAATATGAGATTTCTAAATAAATAAGTAAATAAATAAAATTTTAAACAAACACACTCTTTTTTTGTTAATATGTAGTTTTTGTTCTCTGAGGCACTAGTAAATTCATTCTGGCATCATCCATTTGGTCTGATATCTTATAGATCTTATTTGCCAATGTACTCACTTCCATACACCGGAAGCGCACACACCCATGATGTGGTTCCAGGTTGATCAGGAAAAAGTCATCGCCCCCCCACAATTGCTACAATATTTTCCTCTTTAGTTCCTATCTTTCCATTTTTCCCCTTCCCTTCTCTGAATGGGTTTTTTTTTTAAAGTCTGCAGTAACGGAATGAGAGTTTGCATACAAGGATTAAAACCCAAAGTGGCTACAGAGAAAAAGGCCAATTCTCAGTTGTATTCACAATCCTCAGGTTTCTTTAATTTACATACAGACTGGCTGCATATTTAAAATGCTTTTCCTCACTCAGTCAAATGAATGAACAAACATATGAATTTATTATGTGGAGAAGCCCAAGGATAAAATAGCAATGTTTATCCTTGATGTTTTCTTTAAATTTCCTCAGGCTTCAACCATAGGGATAAATACAAATATGAACACCTACAAGGGCGGGGGAGAGGAGTGACAAAATATGCATTGTGGTGCAGCAATGCAAGCTCCACATCTGTGTTGCATTATTGCACACAAATACCTAAGGAGCAATGTTTGTTTCATGGTTTGTTTCATTATTTTAATGAAATCATGTCATGCTGTGGACCTCGTAACATTTGCTTTGGGCAGCAAAGAAATAGTGGAACATTTCCTTGTAGAATTCCCATGCGCCTGCCTTAATAAAACATTAATTGTCAAAATAGCCATTCTTACATAATCCACAATCCTTCACGCAAGAAAACAGTATGTGTGTTTTTGGAGAAACTCCCAAACTTGCATAAGTACAAAGACAGAAATGATTCTAGAAAACAAAGAGAATGCTAATTCGGTATTCTCAAAGGCTGTGTGTGTAGACTGACAGGAGAGTATGAGTAGGAAAATGGGAACCATTTATTCTTCAGTGGTGCTGTGTTCTTTCCAAAGTGGTGTATGTATATTAGTGGTGGGATTCAAAAAATCTTTACTACCAGTTCTATGAGCGTGGCTTGGTGGGTGTGGCAGGGGAAGGATACTGTAAAATCCCCATTCCCACCCCATTCCTGAGAGAAGGTTACTGCAAAATCCCCATTCCCTCCCCACCCCACTAATCTGCTTTCCACTCCATTCTCCTGTGCAGGCCAACAAAAGAAGACCCAGCCAATCAGCTGGGACTCGGGAGGCAGAGAATAAATGGGGGGACCAGTCAGAGGTGGTATTTGCCAGTTCTCTGAACTACTCAAAATTTCCACTACCGGTTCTCCAGATTGGTCAGAACCTGCTGAATACCACCTCTGGTGTATAAGATTCAAGGTGAGGTGATCTGATTCACACATCAGGTGACGCTTTGTTTGGCATGGGTTGGCTCTCCAAACTCATTTCAATTTAGTTTCTGAACATTTCATTACCAGATTAGGTAACGTCATCAGCAGGATTTTCTTATCCTGTTCTCCTTACCTTATAAATGTCTTGTGTGTGCACCAATGTGATCGGTCATATGATTGATTGTTCATTGTAGCCATATTTAAATTCTGAGCAACTGATTGGTTCCCTTGTTGATTGGTCATTCCAATGGTCTGGTTTCTTACATATTCATATGCTGGATCCAAATCGACATACTTGTTAATTGCTCCTTTGGTAGAATACCAGGCTTCAATAAATTCATGTATGTGGCTGGCATGGCCAATGATTTTTGTTCCTTCCCAATTGAGCTGGTTTTGTTTATTCTCAATGTGGCTCAAGATCAGGGATTTTTGGTCATGCCATTTAACTGCTAGTTGATGTTCATGAACCCTTGTTTTCAGTTGCCTTCCTGTTTGGTTTTGTTTGGTTTTGGCTCAGCATATTGCACGAACCCTGCCAATAGTAGTTTATAAACCAGTATTGTTGTTTTTCAGTACTCCATCATGATCAAGTCATAGTTTAGTACAATAAAAGAAAACATTCACTGTAACACTAAGATTGTGATCAAATATATCACATTGATAAACAATAATTTATACATGAGTTCCTACACTTATTTTATTGGCATTTATTCAACATATTTAAATTTATGTCTCTTTATGAGCTTTGTCTGGTTTTCAAAGAGGGGGAAAGGGAAGGAAAGGGAAGAAAAAAAGGGAAGGAGAAGAGAAGGGAGGGAAGGAGAAGGGAGGGAAGGGAAGGAAAAGAAAGGAAAGAGGAAAGGAAAAAAGGGAAGGGAAGGGAAGGGAAGGAAGTGACTACAAGACATTAATAACATACGACAAAAAAATTTCTCAAGAAGTCAAATGGACATGATACTTAGTGTGTGTACATTTTAATAAATGTGCAAGGAACTGTCCTTTCTATTTATTAGTCCAGAGGTTAACATTCAGACTCCTCTTCATGTTCCTATAAAAATATTAATGAGAAAACAAATTATATTAATTAACATTCTATTACATGTATAGAAGTGGAGAGTTGTCTGCCTTGGGCATATTTGCATACAGTTTGGATTGGGGGATGGGAAATACTGTCATAGTGCAGGCATGCCAAATATGCCTCAGCATATAACCTGGAGACCTACTAATATGCAACAGCCATTTTTACCAAGCAATGAAGATGCTAGCAGAGCTAGAGATTCTCATGGTAACAACTCCCAATGACACTAGTGTGATAGGCTGATAAAAAAGCATTATGCAAATATATGCAGTGCATATGGTACTTAACAATTCCTGAATAGATATTTACAAAATAGCCTATCTATCCAAAGCTATAAGACTGCATCTGGTGTTTTTAAGGGTTTGGGGGGTGGAAATCTGTAGGAATGAAGGAAGGACTAATGCTCTGAAATGCCAACCTTTGATGTCATATTTCTCATCCCCTTGATTAATTCCATGAATTGCAAAATATGTCAAGACATGTTTTGAAGGCAAGATTATGGAACATTAGGAATTAACCCAGAACCTTTTATCAAGCAGCATGATGAAGCAGATTATATGCATATCTGTACAAGAGTAAATTGCTCAAATCAAAAGCAAATAATGATTCTTCATTTATTTTAATGTTCTACGGCTTGCAATAATTGTGCTAAGACTATACCTCTGTATTTGCATTGTGAATGATTCCAAGGGTGGTTGGGGAGAGGTTGCATATTTCATTTTCTTCAGTAGTTCTTTGCCTATTACAGTAGTTGGATATACAAAAAGTTAGTATTACTATTAAAAAGCTGCGGTGGCACAGTGATTAGAATGCAGTACTGCAGGCTACTTCTGCTGACTGCCAATTGCCAGCAGTTTGGCAGTTCGAATCTCACCAGGCTCAAGGTTGGTTCAGCCTTCCATCCTTCCGAGGTCAGTAAACGAGGACCCAGCTTGTTTGGGGGCAATATGCCGACTCTGTAAACCATTTAGAAAGAGCTGTAAAGCACTGTGAAGTGATTTCTATTATTATTTCCTAAAAATCAAATTGGGCTTCCCATGTCACTCAGTAAGCTAAGTAATAATGAAACCAAACCAACCAACAAATATTTCTTGTTTTTATATAATTAGAAAAGTTTCTCACTGAGCCTGGTTTTCTTTGCTGGCAATTTCTTTTAAGACAAAACCATATTTAGCCACCCGGAGACTAATTTCACAATGACTTTTTCAGAGCATGCCTGGCTTCTAGAGATTCAGGCATCCCATAAGTTTCAATATGATACTTGAAACTAAGCTACAGTCACTCTCACTGTGATAAATGAAACCTGGTCTGAAGGCTTATAAATAACACATTTAAATAGAGGTTTCCTTTTTGCAGGATTATAAAGTAAAAGAGACTGGCTGCAGGTGGGCAAAGTAGTTATGCAAGACTGTATATTTTCCCTTATTTATTCAACCTCATATTTATTCAGCCTATATATTTCTTCCTCCAATTTTAAAACCACATTCATCTTCTTTCAATTTGGCTTCCCTTAATATATATTCATATTGAGGGAAGCTGGGTTCGAGGAAGATGAATGTGGTTTTAAAATTGGAGGAAGAAATGTCAATAACCTGTGGTATGCTAATGACACCACTCCGATAGCTAAAAATGCAAAGGACTTGCAAGCGGCAACATAAACATCAAGGAACACAGTGATAAAATGGGACCAAAAATGAAATATAATTTGGCAATGACAATAAAGTAATGAGAACATGTATAACAACCAGGCTCAGCATTCACAATGAAAATATTGAAGTGATGGGCAGTTTTTGTCTTTTCAAATCAACCACCAACCAGTAAAGGAACAAGTAATCAAGAAATGTGCTACAAGCCAGCGTGTGGTAGAGTAGCCATGATGTATCAAAAATAGATAAAATAGGAGTAATGTACCAAATAATACACATTTGTGAACATTAGTTTAGAGAATAAACAAGCAAAAAAATAGAAAAATACATTCATAAGCACCAACTAGTAGTCCAAAATCATGATGCTGTGTCACTACTATCACTCCATATAATAATCTAGGACAGGGGTGTTGAACTCGTGATGACATGTTGTCATTACGTGATGTATCGCAACTTTTCTCCCCTTCGCAAAACCAGGGGTGGGCGTGGCCAACGTGTAATACATCTGCCCCACGAGCTGCAAATTTGACACCCCTGATCTACATATAACTTTAAGAGTGAAACAGTAGAATTTTTACAAGGTCAGATTGAAAAATGCAAAGGAAGGTTTTTTTAAAAAAAAAAATGGCACTCTGACTAAACCATGATAACTTGGTATACACATGTCACTCTTATCTATGGAGCTATCAAAGGATAAAACCAAATAGTTTGTTGATATGAACCTTATCCATGAAACTCTCCCACCCAAACATGTGCATAACTAATATAATAAAAAAAATATACACAATCTTGATCAACCAATGAACTGTGTCACCCACATCTCCTGCATTGATGTCAGCCTAGCTGACCAAATCAGAAAATCAATTCCACAGGAAAAATAGAACTATGCTTTATTGAAATAGGCAATAATATCAGACTTTTGCACATCGCATTGTGATTTGCCTCTTGTATTTCTTATAAAAAAAAAAAGAAATTTCTCCAGTAACAATCAGGGAGGATTTCAAAATTAATAAATTAATTAGAACACACCCAATCAACTGATTTTGCTTGGTAACATCCAGGTTAACAATAAAAACACGAAAGCTAGTTTTATGGCCAGTTTGGCAAACCTGCAAATCCCACCCCTGGCTTGCCCTGCCCTCCCCCCCACTCCTCCCAGGAGTTTGGATGCCAGGTAATGCAGGCCCCATGCAGAGACTCGGGAGGGTGAAAAACAGGCCTCCTGGAGGCTCTGGAAGACCAGAAATGGGCCCGTTTCTGGCCTCCAGAGGGCCTTCAGAGCCTGAGGCTGTTTTCGCCTTCCTGGAGGCTCAAGAAAAGCCTTCGGAGCCCAGGGAGGCGAAAACACCCTCCCACCATGCTGCAGCAGGCACCCAGCAAACGGGCAGAGAACCAGTTGTTGATAATTTTGAAGCCCATCCCTGATCTGAACCATTTCTGAATTTATTTATTACATTTATATGCCACCTGTCTCCCTTTCGCAAGTGGCTCTGGGTGGCTGAGTAGGGCTTAGGGCTTAAAGAATATTTCAGTGTTCTTTGCCTAAGTAATGGTTCATGCCTATTTCAATCAAGGTCATTTCACTTGCATTCTATAATTGTTTAGAGTTGAGGAATTCTAATAATATAATACATCAACCCCAAGCTATGTATATTGTCTACTATCAAGACTACATTTATTTTAAAGCCCTGACTCTGACAGCTTAAAGAGGCAGGTGTGCATCAGTGGTGGGATTCAATTTTTTTTACACCTGGTTCTGTGGGCGTGGCTTGGTGGGCATAGTATGTGTGTTTTTGGAGAAACTCCCAAACTTGCATAAGTACAAAGACAGAAATGATTCTAGAAAACAAAGAGAATGCTAATTCGGTATTCTCAAAGGCTGTGTGTGTAGACTGACAGGAGAGTATGAGTAGGAAAATGGGAACCATTTATTCTTCAGTGGTGCTGTGTTCTTTCCAAAGTGGTGTATGTATATTAGTGGTGGGATTCAAAAAATTTTTACTACCAGTTCTGTGAGCGTGGCTTGGTGGGTGTGGCAGGGGAAGGATACTGTAAAATCTCCATTCCCATCCCACTCCAGGGGAAGGATACTGCAAAATCCCATTCCTTCCCATCCCCACTAACTCCATTCTCCTGTGCAGGGCAACAGAAGAAGACCCAGTGGATCATCTGGGACTTGGGAGGCAGAGAATAGATGGGGGCAGGGCCAGTCAGCAGTGGTATTTGCCGGTTCTCCGAACTACTCAAAATTTCCGCTACTGGTTCTCCAGAACTGGTCAGAACCTACTGAATACCACCTCTGGTGTGCATGCATTAATCTGTTTTCCAAATCATTAAGTGTATTCAGCATTTACTCCCTGATCTTTGCAACTGCTTCCCACTACTATACATAAAAGCATCACTGCTATCAATGTATGTGATATGCTTATGCTTAACAGGGCTTGAAAATATGCTCCTATATACAAAGATGAGTACTTTTCTAAGAGCTATACACATGTGACTCTCCTTATTGTAACTCTTTATTAATCCTCTACACTATTATGCTTGAATTCTATGTGATTGGGCATTATTAATCTGTCTTGTGCCTGATTTCCATTTCTGTGCCTGACAATCTTTCAGACAAAAATGTGTATGGTTGTTACAGGATCAGTTCATTAATTTAAGATTTGGAATTAAGACAAGGATTCATAAAAGTCAATAGCAATTGGCAAAATGTAACTATATTTATCCCTTCCCTATGAACAAAGAGCAGACATAACAAATAGGGAATAAGGTTAAATGAAACACCAAATCCTTATTTGATAATACACTAGTAGCAGACTGTGCAAAAACTATGCATAGGTAATATATCTGCCGCAGTGGTTGATAATCCAAAGAAACATTTGAAGAATTCTCTTCTAATCAAGCCAAGGGTAAGAAACTGTTGGTCCTTCATTCATATAGTTTTGTTGACAACAATAAAACACTCTATTGTCTCCTTCTGGAATATTTTTTTCTGCTTTCAACATCCTACAGTTCTAGAATTCTCATGTTGTCTCTCATATAAACAGTAACAAGATTTATAACCCAGTGAACTTTCTAAAATCAACCACTGCCTACTGGATACTGCCATCTAGCTGTGTAGCATTTTGTCTGTTGTGATCCAACTCTCACATTGACTCTTTCTCTAAGTTATGGGCAGCAGTAAAGAATTAGGACAGAGGTGTCAAACTCATGGCATGCGGACCAGATGCGTCACATGCTGGCCACGCGCCCACCCAGTTTAGCAGAGGGGGGGAAAGCCCCCATACATCACATGACACCTCCATGACACCGCGAGTTTGATGCCCCTGAATTAGGACAATACACTAAGCCACCAATTGTATTTTGTGACATAGAATGAATCCGTTTACACAGCAAGCACTAAGCTAAGACCCCAAACATGATATGGAGTTATGTGATTAGCTTTTGAAGCTAAAAAAAAGGACACTCCCTTGGGATGCCTTTAATTAAATGGAATAATGTCAGTGGGTGACATCCCAGGTGAATCCCAAGGAAGAGAAAACTATTCTCTTTTTGGACTGCTTCTCCTTGTGTGACTTCTTCCAGCAAAAGAATATAGCTGTTGCCATAGTTGTGCAACATTAAGCAACCAAATTAGGACTGCTTGTAGAAAACTGGCAGCCATCTTGATTGTTGCAAACACATCATTAATAGTATCCAGACATATATTATGGTTAATCCATACAGATTAGAATTTAGGCCTGTAGTGTATTTCAACTCCCAGAATTTTCCCAGCCAGCAGAGGGTTCTGGGAGTTGAGGTCAACACAGCTTAAAGTTGCAAAGCTTGAGAAATTCTAGTGTATGTTATAAATCTGTAAAAAAGACTATAGGACTATCATCTGCTAGGAAATTTCATTGTCCCAGAATCCTTTAAATCAGAGGTCTCCACACTTGGCAATTTAAGACTTGTGGACTTCAACTCCCAGAATTCTGGGAGTTCAAGTCCACAAGTCTTAAAGTTTATTTATTTATTTATTTATTTGATTTGCCAATTGTTTACAAGATAATAAGTATAAGTGTATACATAGTTGTGAATACATGAAATGGGTACATATAAGAAAAATAAAAGAATAAGAGAAACAATAGGACAGGGACGGTAGGCACGTTGGTGCGCTTATGCACGCCCCCTACAGACCTCTTAGGAAAGGGGTGAGGTCAATAGTAGACAGTCTAAGGTTAAAGTTTTTGGGGTTTGGGGAAGAGACTACAGAGTCGGGTAGAGTATTCCAGACATTGACCACTCTATTGCCAAGTTTGTAGACCTCTGATTTAAATGACTATCCTTAAGTTCCTTGACCAGGGGTGGGATTTTACCAGTTCACACCTATTCACTAGAACAGGTTGTTAACATTCTAAGCAGTTCAGAGAACTGGTTGTTAGAAGAAATTACTGGCCTAATCCTGTAAGGAAAGCAGGAAGGAAACATTCTGGTGTTGCTTACAGAAACTGCCTCTCCGTTAACCCTTATTACATTCTTGGCAGGACTAGACTTCCTGTCTCAGGAACTTCTCTGGAGTTTTTTTTTCCTCCTTTCCTAGTACTTTTCTTGTGTGGAGTGACCATTCAAAGTTACAATGGCACTGAAAAAAGTGACTTATGACCGTTTTTCACACTTACGACTGTTGCAGCATCCCCACAGTCACGAGAGGCCAGGCGAGGAGATGTGTGCCACGATATGAGTGATGTTGAGTTGGCCATGCCCAGCCAGTCATATGAACACCAAGCCATGCCCACCAACTAAGCCACGCCCACAGAACCGGTTGTTAAAAAAATTGAATCCCAGCCCTGGGCCCTGGTCTGATCCAGCTGAGCTTCTGTTTGTTTTTATGTTTTATGCCCCAGCCAATAACATGACCACCAAGCCATGTCCACCCAGTCACATGTCACCAAGTCACCCAGTCACCAAGCCATGCCCACCACCTAAGCCATGCCCACAGAACCGGTTGTTAAAAAATGTGAATCCCACCCCTGTCCTTGACTATAATTTTATGGTGATGCAGATGCAAGGCGCTGGATTCACAGAATGCACACAGCCTTGTCTGTGCTTTAAGGAGCAGTTAAAACCTTTCTGATGTTTTACCTACATGAAATTATTTTTGTGCTTCAGGCTTAATATATACTCCTTCCAAGGAATCTGTGTACTTTTTTCTTTCTTTCCTGAATATCTTGAACAACCTTTGGAAGTGGTTTCAGGTCAGATATGTAAATTCTTTATGCTAAAGTCTCATTGATTTTGTAGCCCACTTGGCTGCTGTGAGAAGCCAGCAAATTAAGCTCTTTCTATGACAGAAAGAGCTGCTGGTATTATTCTAGATGGCAGCAGACACTTTAGTCTGTTTTTCTGGTGACATGATCGTGCATATTAAAAATTAAATGCAGTCTGACTTGCATTTGCACTTAAACTCCAAGCTATGAGTCTTTGGAGGCAGAAAAAGAGAAAGCACTAAACTGTGATCTTAACACTTTGTGAGCCAGCATTTAGAAAGCCAGAAATGCCTTTACCCAAGTGATTGTTTTCCCTCCCTATTTAGCACAGTCGGTTCTCATGTGCAGTATCAAATGAGCAAGAATTTATTTGTTTGTCAGACAAACCAGTGCCAGGGTTCATGAATAGCAGGTGGGTTTTCTTTCAGTCACCCTGCTGGCTATCCTGAACAATTTTGTTATGTATTCCTCCCCCATTCTATCATATTAGGATATACTTTACAATCCTCTGGGTTAAATTGTCAGATAATCTTCAGGAGCTGTGTTAGCTAAGTAAAAATGCTGTACTTTGCTAGTATCTTAACTACAAACAATAAAGCAACATATAGATTTGAAACCTGAAATATTTGTGTTAGGGATGGTACCTGAATGTTACAGCAAAGAAGAAATATATTTAATTATTCATGTATTAACAGCAGCTAGGATTGGATTTGCTCAGAGTTGGAAAAGCCATAAAATATTGGCAGAGGGAAAAGTGATTAAGAAAATATTTGAATGTGCCGAGATGAATAGATTAACACTGGCAATTAAAGAAAAAGAAGAAACAGAATATTACACAGTATGGGATCTATTTTATCAATGGCTGGAAAATAAAACAAGTTAAAATTGAGTAGATGAATATATAGAGAAATAAGTTAAGATCGTTATAAAGATAATAGACATAACAGATAATGGCTTATAAAGAAAATGTGATTATTATTATATTGGTAAGAAAAGTACTAATTACAATTGTTAGCACAAGATATATCTACCCAGTCGACACACTGTTTAAATGAAAGATGGATTTATTGTAAGTATTTTTTTTAAATTACAAAAAAAAAGTCAGTGTTAACTTTTAGCAACCCCATAGACAGACTTTCTTCCTGATCATTTTTTCCTAACCTGATCCTTCAAGTCTTTCAACCATGCATTAATCACCACTCTGACTTCCCCCACCTTGCTTCTGATCATCCTCTTCTTCTCTTGCCCTTCATCAACAATTTTATATTCACCATCCATGCAATTTTCCTGATATAAAAATGCAGGTGTGCCATTGCCTTCTCCCCCATAGTATGAATTGATGCCTCTGCCTTGTCACTGTCTCCGGCATCTTCTTGTATGTCACTACTGCTCAGTATAGGTACCTGCTTGATTTAGCTGGACAGCTAACGATCATGCCTTGGGTGACCCCGCTGGGAATGGGTATTCTTGTCATACACATACAGATTTCTCCACTCATCCCTGTTCCCGCCATGGTGAGGTAGCACAGCAGGACTCAGGAGGGGGCTATTGCTACAAATAATAATAATAATAATAATAATAATAATAATAATAATAATAATAATAATAATAATAATAGCCACCATATTGATAATTTGGGGAAACAAGAGATAAGATATTATCAGAGGAAGAAATATTTAAATAATTAAATAATGTTAAACAATGCAATAGCAATAAGACTTGTACACCGCTTTACAATGCTTTATAGCCTTCTCTAAGCGGTTTACAGAATTAGCATATTGCCCCCCAACAATTTGGGTCCTCATTTTAACTGACCTCAGAAGGATGGAAGGCTGAGTCAACCTTGAGCCTGTGAGATTTGAACTGACAAATTGCAGGCAGCCGGCAGTCAGCACAAGTAGCCTGCAGTACTGCACTCTAACCATTGCGCTACCGTGGCTCATATAGGATGAGAATGATGAGAAAGGGGTGGTATAATATAAGCATGCTTTTCTTTATATTGCCATGGTCTTTTGATGCATTACAGAGTTTCTGCTTAAATACAATTTGGATATATGCTTTGATCTAACAGTAGCATTTCTTCTTCTTCTAGTGATGGATGGGCAGATAGAGATGAAGTCATTGAAGGTTATGAAGCAGAAGCAAGCGGAGGCATCACCATTAAGCTGCAGTCTCCAGAAGTCTTATCATTTGATGACTACTTTTTGAAAATAAAACTGGAGACCAACAAAAGAAATCCTTGGTTCCCTGAGTTTTGGCAACATCGCTTTCAATGCCGCCTGTGGGGTCATCCACTAGAGAACCCCAACTTTCGAAAGAATTGCACTGGTAAATATTTAAATATGTTTCTTGTCTGAGCAAGTTTTTGCTACCTTCCCCGATTTAAATTTCTTTTCTTACTTTTCCAACTCGATTGAATAAAAAGATTGATGGAGGTATGGAGCGAGCCCCACAATCTAATATTGTTGTCGCTGTCAGCATGGTGCTATGTCATTGGACAGCCTCCAGTTCGCCACTTGATATTTCGATGAATAAATGAGTGAATGAATGAGCTCAGATCCTCGCATTCTAGGGGTGAATGTTCAAATATAGTATGTAATAATAATACCTGGTGTATTTAGATGTCTTCTGGCTCCGCTTAAGTTATTCTTAATTGCTTTTTTCTTTCTGCTGTGCTGAAGCAGAAGTTTTTGATTGATTTTGAATTGAATTTGTAGGTGGTAAAAAAAAATAGAATAAAGGCTTGGTGTGATTGCTAACAAAGCTTTGGGCTTTTTTCTTTCTTTCAGAGTTTCATCTATGATGTTAAAATGCTTTTGAGCATCTTATATGCAGTTTGTGTTTCACATTGATAGATAGCATTGAAAGTGATAAAGCTATTCAAAAACTATCTGTATAGCGTGACCAGGACTTTACTGGTACATCACAAAATGAAAACAATAGCTGTTGCTATTGTGCAGTAATATACCAGTAGTAGTATATAATGCGATAAGATTCTAAAGACCACTAAATTTTTGTAGCTGCAACCAAAATAACTGGGTATTAACATTATTCTTCTTAAGTAATTTGTATGAAATGCCACAAACTACTTCTTACACTGAACTCAAAAGCTTCAATTTCTATTAGCAACAAATGGAAATTTATACTTCCATTTTAGCTTATCAAACAGAAATGTTTGGAATTCTTTCAGATCATCAGCTTCATACCATGAATGAACTAACACATTTATCAACTCCTGCAGAATATTTAACATGCTTCTTGGATTACAATCCATTATTTTTGGTGGTGCAATAATGAAAATTGTGTTTTAATCAGCACATAAATAAGGATTAGGCTGGTTCATAACACAAGGATTTGTGTGGTGCAGTGGTTAGAATGCAGTACTGTAGGTTACTTCTGTTGACGACTGCTGGCTGCCTGCAATTTGTCAGTTCGAATCTCACCAGGCTCAAGGTTGACTCAGTCTTCCATCCTTCCGAGGTTGGTAAAATGAGGACCCAGATTGTTTGGATGGGGGGCAATATGCTGACTCTGTAAACTGCTTAGAGAGGACTGTAAAACACTGTGAAACAGTATATAAGTCTAAGTGAAATTGCTATTGCTATTTTTTTTTGGCCTAAATTGCTATTCCTGCCCTAAACAAACTCTTAATAGTTTATCAGTCAGTGTAGCAAAAAAAAAAAAAAAAAAAAGCAAGTGGAAATAAATAGGATGTAGGCCCGGGAATATAAGAATATAAAAGACTTAGGTATAAACCAAGAGCACTCTGTTTCTCCATTTACCGACCACATGCTTCGGGGATGCATTCAAATAGACCATGAAGACAATGGTACCTTCCTGGTTTTGATAGTATGTTGCTTCAAAATATGATTAATTGTGTATCCAAGCAATGGGGAAGAATGAGACTGCAAAGATTATGGGAGACTATTGCCCCAGGATCAGAGGTGGTATTCAGCAGGTTCTGACCAGTTCTGGAGAACCGGTAGCAGAAATTTTAAGTAGTTCAGAGAACCAGCAAATACAACCTCTGACTGGCCCCACCCCCATCTATTCTCTGCCTCCTGAGCCCCAGCTGATCGGCTGGGTCTTCTTTTGTTGCCCTGCATAGGAGAACGGAGTTGGAATGCAGGTTAGTGAGCAGGGAATAGGATTTTGCAGTATCCTTCCCCCAGGAGTGGGAGGGAATGGAGACTTTACAGTATCCTTCCCCTGCCATGCCCAACAAGCCACACCAACAGAACCAGTAGTAAAAAATTTCATATCCCACCACTGCCCAGGATACAGGGAATTTCTACCGTGGATATGTGTTTTTATGTTCTATTATTTCGTGAGCAGTCAGGATTGTGGTTCATAATAAGAGCTGCTATGAAATTAAACGAGTAAGATGTACTGATAAATTTACCTTCTATGGATTTATCTGTTTGCTCTTTAAAGATGAGCATGTTGATAACAATCACTAGGTGGAAGTACTTCCTTTATGTGTCCCAAACACTCCACAATTCAACTTCATAGAGTGAATTTTCCCTATCTAAAATCTCTCATGCATATGTTCTCCATATGCCTGAGTCATGTTCTCCACCCACAGCATTTGTTTGTGTTAAAAAGCCTCAAAAATTTTTCCCCAAAAGAAGCTACACTACTTGCTCTAATGTTTCTGTTGATTTTTTTTTCATTTTGCATTTTGCTATTCCTAGAATTCTGTCATGGTCTACATCTTATATCATGTTCTACTACAAATGAAATTGATTAATAATCAAAATACGTATATAAAAAGGATGTAGAGTTTGTGTTTTGTAATTTGGGTGTGCGTGCTAATCAAGTATCATAGCATTACTGATTCAATCCTTTCACTAAGTGAAGTTGAAGAAATATGTACACCTGAAGAAAATGGCATTTTTTCATTATTTCCCCACTACCAAATGTGGTCTTACATTGATTTTTGGTCATGAAGTTATGTTTTTTTCATTGAAAAAGAATTCATCCCTTCTTGAAGTTTGCTTGGCTTCACTGAAGCCAAGCATGGAAACAAGATGTTAGAATAAATGAACCTTGTGGCTTTTCTCCACAAAGACTATTTGTAGTTTTGCATACTTAGGTTGTCTCAGATCCCCTGCTATTTTCCACTTGTGCATAGTTGGTACCATGCTGACTACATAAGTGGTGGCATTTCTTTTTGAAGTCCACAGTAGAGGAAAAGAATTATTTTCTCCATAATGTCATTCTAATACTTTAACAAAGTTATCTCACTGCTATTTTGTTTGTTGGGAAGAAAGGGGGATTGTTCATAACTTAGTGAGAAGCAGGCAATAAAATGGATTTATATAAAATACATTTATGGGGGAGGGGTTCCCTTCAAAGTAATTGCATGAACATGCTGTGATTCTACTTTTCTCCCATGAAAAGGCCTACTGCAGCAGATAATTGTTCCAAACATTATTTTAATGTTTTCAAAAATCAGAAAAGATAGTGTGCATTGCCGCTTCACCGTGGGTCGATATACTAAAAAGGCAGTTGCAGCAATGAAGAACAAGAATAAAATTTTATTTCTTTCTCAAGTTTAACTTGTCAAGAAATCTGGCTGTGTTTTGAGAATACCTCTGGGTGAGGCAGTGCGGTTTTTCATGCAGTATTAGGCCAATCTGCTTCATATACGAACATTATTTGAAACTTATCATTAATACAATGGCCTTCTCCTTAAAGTAGATTTTATTTTTGGATAAAGGGCACAGTGTCGTAGTGGGATATCTGTGTTTCAAACACCAGCTGCTTTAGAGGCATATTTCAAGAACTTCTAATTGTATTTTTAGTGTGCCCAAGAGAAATCTCTTTATATATGGTACAATTTCATAAAACTATTTCAAAGTTCTCGGACATGGCTCAGAGGGGAGTGAAATGGATTAGATTTTCCCCTTGGTGAGTGGAATGTGAGTTACCCGAATAGTAATGGAAAACTGGAAAGTACGGTGACTTCCGAGCTGCTTAGTATTGAATGACAATCAGCTTGTTTTGTTCCATGTTACAATATAAAACCAAGTATGCTGGTGGAAGGGCAGCTTTTTGCTAAATACTTTTACAGGAGACAAACATTCCGAGATACCTGATTAGGTGAGGTGGAATTGATTGTCACCTCAGCTCTGGATAGATTTTAAATTTTTCTGACTGATTATAAACATGTCAATTAATTAATTTTTCATCTCTTGTATAATAATTTCTCAAAACGTGGCAAATGTTCATTTCAACTTCTATATAGGCTTAAGAACCTGATATCAATCTATGCCCATCACTTCCAATCTCCTTTTCTTCTCCCTTTCTGGTTAATTCCAAACTGGATTAGTTCACTTGTCTAAACATGTGTCTATTAAAACTTGGCTGGCATCAGGGAATGAATTATTGCTAAAATGCTACAATGATCTTACTGTGATCTTGTCACTGCTGTTCTTATTCCTTCTTTTTAAAAATTAGTTCTCTCTTTTTTTCTTAAAGAAAGGAACTGATCCAGATGGCTAGAAAGCATTGCTATCAGTGGGTGTGTTACAAATTGGACTGGAAATAAGAATGATAATAGGAAACAATTGAGCATCAGGGAAGCAATTATAGGGAGAAATGATGGGCGTAGGCCACAAGAAAATTCAGATTTTTTCCCCCTTATTAAAATTTTGCTTTGTCACCATGAAGTGATATTTTGAGGAACATTCTGGGCCCTTCGACATTGACCTAAATATCACTAAGTTTTATCACGTCTTTAAACATTCTGCCTATCAAAGCTTTTAGGAGTACTAAGGGTTGTATCTTCCAATCTGGATACATTTCTTTAAGAAGAGGTAAGAAATTGTTTGGTGTGCAACCCCAGTATTTTATAAATTTGCGCTAGAAAGTCAGCTAATTTTGATTGCAATATCTGGCTGATGAAATCCTTCTGTTGCTTAATGAATTCTGTTTTTTGATGCACTCTAAGGAATCTAATTCATAGTTTGGGATCAAATATGTTAAGGTGTGGAATGTTCATGAATCTTTTGAAAACAGCTTGTTGTTGCACAAGACACTGTCAGGGTTCCAACGGATGCCCTAATTAATTCATGAGCCTTGAGCCAAGTTTCAAAAGAAATCCAATTATTTATTAGGAGCAACATGTTGGCATTTTCCCAAGTGCAGTCGCCTCTGCCCCACGTAATTTACTGCCCACCTATGACCCTGTTTTCCCCCTCCTCCCAGGATGTGTCATAAATTACATTCTCCAATGGAGCACTTTCACGGGCTGTAGCAAACATGCCTCTCCAGCTGGCTCTAGCAACCTGGGATACAATCTGGAGAAAGGTATGCGTGGAATGTGCTTCTGGTCATAGCAACCAAACTGTTCCAGCAGTTCTCCCCCCTCCTGCCTATGGCAACTCAAGAGAAAGCCAGGAGTGCTTTACGAGTTGACAGACACTTATTCTATTGTTGCTTAACCCACAATAGGAATTTTATTAATAATAAACAACTGGGACTAATAATAAAAGTCTAGGCCTAATATAAATATATATTTGTGCTAGGCCTAGACTTTTATTATTTGATAGGCCTGATAATATTTTAAGATCAAGTGGTTCTGTCTTAGTCGAACATCTTTTCTGTAACTCTTCTTGGCCTTTTAGTCATGTGAATTTACTTTCTTGTGCTAAAGATGCTTGATGCATTTTCCCCTTAAAATGTGTTTTATATGCAGTCCCTTTATATGGAATATGTTCTTCTATGAAGCAATCTTATGGTGGCAGACTCATTACACTTGATATGCAAATTCCACATCCATGAGTAATGCCATCATTTACGTGTAATTTCCCACTTAAGCATCCTTCTGACAAGAACAAATATGATACTTGCATGGGAAATTTCCAAGCAATATGTCTCAGACGTAGCAGCATCTGATCTCATCTTTGCAGCACTGTATAAAGAAGTCAGTATCGTTCTAGTGTCAATTTGGGTCACTAGGGAACTATCACTTTCTGAATTGCAAAAATGACAAATGAAGTATACTATAGTGCTTCATTGCAAGCTGGTTTCTCACAGAAAGATCAGATCAGGATCATTTGGGCATAGTTATGAATGCTGAAATGCTTAATTAAGTTCGCATGATTGATTTTTGAAGGGAGTAATGGTCAAAATATCAACCTCCAAAACATAGCTACAGTTTTCTTAAGGCAAGTTTTAAGATTTGAAATGTGATTCCTTCTTAGATGCAGAGAGCTTGCCAAGAGCTTTGTGTCTCATCTAGTGCAGACAGCAAATAGGCCTTCTTCTGTGGTAGTACGATGTAAGATATGTACTCATCTGGGACGTTTGGCTCATGGTGAAAGGAAATCCCAAAATCTATGGAACCATCAGGCCCTAACCAAAATTTAACCAGTTGATGACCAATTTCAGGAGCATGGGCTTGGCTACTCAATCCACATAATCATATGGATGTGAAATAACCGTGACACCTTTTACATGATCTTGACCTGTGCTAGCCTGCCCACATTTTGATAATATCATCAGAAGCCCTTCACACTTACCAGCTACCAACGGATATTTTCTGGTTCATTCAAAAATAGCACATTTTGTTAATAGCTATGAAGATTCTCAATCATCTAGGTCATGGTTATCCCAAAGGTGGTTTTCCAAAAGGCAACTGGACTTTCTTGGGTTTTTTCCTTGAACATGTTTCACTTCTCATCCAAGAAACAGAACTGAAGAAGCTTCTTGGATGAGAAGCAAAATGTTCTCAAGGTAAAAACCAAGAAGGTCAGAGGTGGTATTCAGCAGGTTCTAACCAGTTCTGGAGAACCGGTAGCAGAAATTTTGACTAGTTCAGCAAACCGGTCGCAGAAATTTTGACTTGTTCGGAATACCACCGCTGACTGGCCCTGCCCATTCTCTGCCTCCCGAGTCCCAGCTGATCGGCTGGGTCTTCTTTGTTGCCCTGCACAGGAGAAGGGAACTGGAAAGCAGGTTAGTGGGGTGGGGAGGGAATGGGATTTTGCAGTAACCTTCCCCCAGGAGTGGGGAGGGAATGGAGATTTTATAGTATCCTTCCCCGGGAGTGGGGTGCGAATGGAGATTTTGCAGTATCCTTCCCCTGCCACACCCACCAAGCCAAACCCACAGAACCAGTAGTAAAAATATTGAATCCCACCACTGAAGAAGGTCCAGTTGCCTTTTGGAAAACCACCTTTGGGTTTGTTTGTTTTTTTAAACAAAGTTTTAAACAAAGTTTAAACAAAGTTTTTATTTTTTACAACAAACATACAAATAAAACATAAAAACTTAAAACCCTCTTTCAATTATATACATACAGTGTGTCAGTTGGTTATAATCTTTTGTGCAATCCTTTTTTTTACCATTACTCACAAGTTATATAAATTCTCACTTTATCAATCTAGCTTGTGCTTATGTATTATCAATTATTAAATATTCATTTGACTAAACTATTTTTCCATCATTTTATACGAGATATTCTAATTTTCATTATGATTTAATCTTATACATTCATCCAATGGTTATATATTTTATATTGTAGTCTATATCAATCTATTAACTTTTATTGTAAGGCTTATTAATCTATTTCTTTATCATGTCTTTTTATCTAACCATTGATAAAATAAATCCCATATCATATAAAATTGTTTATCCTCTTGTTCTCTAATTTCAAATGTCAATTTACTCATTTCGGCACAGTCCATGATTTTCTTAATAATTTCCTCCTGCATAGGTATTTTTTCATTTTTCCAATTCTTAGCAAATACAACCCTAGCCGCTGTTAAAACATTTACAACCAAATATTTCAATTCTTTACAATATATTTCCGGTATAATATCCAATAAAAATATCTCAGGTTTAAAGTCTATGTGTTGTTTTATCATTTTTTCCAACCTTGTGTGGATTATAGTCCAATATCTTTTTGCATCCGAGCATGTCCATCACATATGGTAATATGAACCAGGTACCTGATGACATTTCCAACATTTATCTGATTTATTCTTGAACATCCTCGCAATTCTCGTCGGGGGTAAGTGCCACCTGTAAAACATCTTACACAAATTTTCTTTATATGCAGTTGACATTGCCATTTTATAATTTTGAGATCACAATTTTTGCCATATTTCTAAGCCAATCCCATATCCAAAAATTTTCCCCCATGCAATCATTGTTTCTTTTACTTGTTCTTCCTCTAATTTAAACTCTAGCAAATGCCCATAAAGTTTTTTTATTACTTTTTCATCAGTACCTGTCAAAATTTTATCTAAATCAGTCAACATCATAGATACCTTCTGTTTTAACATCTTTATCAAATCTAGATTGTATTTGCAAATATGAAAACCAATTCATTTTTACACCTTGTTCTTCCAACGCTTGCATAGATTTAAGTTCACCCTTTTCATTCAATATCTCACCATATCTAACTGTTTGTTCCTTTTTATATATTATTGGATCGGAAAAAGCTTCAATAGTAGATAACCATAGTGGAATTTTAAAATAATATTGCTTTTTTATCTTCTGCCAGTTTAGAAACAATGCTTCTCGAATATAATGTCTTCTAAAATACCCCTGCGTTTTAGTTCCCTTATACCAGAGGAAGGCATGCCACCCTAACAGCAAGTCATGTCCTTCTAAATTCAAAAGTCTAGTATTCCTTAGTGTTATCCACTCCTTTACCCACATCAGACTCGTCGCTTGGTAGTATAATTCCCAATTGGGCAAAGCAAATCCTCCTCTTATTCTTGCATCTTGTAGCAATTTAAGTTTTATTCTCGCTTTCTTCCCCTGCCAAATGTATTTTAGCACTATTTTGTTTAAATCTTCAAAAAATGCTTTCCCCAATCTGATTGGAATTGCCTGGAATAAGTATAAGATTCTAGGCAATACATTCATCTTAATTGTAGATATTCTCTCAATCAGTGATAATTGTAAATTTTCCCATTTTATCAAGTCTGTCACAATCTGTTGTTTAAGTTTAAGATAATTATCCTCCTTAAGTGTGCTACATCTTGGTGTTATGTGTATCCCTAAATACTTAACCTTATTTGTGACCTGGATCCCCCAAACTTCCTCCAATTCTTTCTTTCGTCTTACTAACATGTTCTTTGCTAAAATCTTTGTTTTATCTTTATTTATTTTCAAACCTGCTACTTTCCCATACTCTTCTATCTTTTCTATTAGTTTAGGTGCTGACTCCAATGGATCCTCTAATATAAATACCAGGTCATCTAAAAAAGCTTGTAATTTATACTCTTCTTTTTAAATTTTCATTCCTTTTATTTATTTTTTCTTCTCTGATGTTCCTATTCAGCACTTCCAGTGTTAACACAAACAACAGAGGTGACAGTGGACAGCCTTGTCTAGTCTCTTTTCTTATATCTATAAAGTCTGTTAACTCTCCATTTATCATAACCTTTGAAGTTTGTTTATGATATATCGTTTCTATGGCTTGACTAAATTTTTTACCAAAGCCCATTTGGTCCAATTGTAACAGCATAAAATGCCAATTCACATTATCAAAAGCTTTTTGTGCATCTAAAAACATCAGAGCCATTTGTTTTTCAGGATGTGCCTCATAGTATTCCAGTGTATCTAAAATTATTCTCATATTATCTTTAATCTGTCTCTTTGGCAGAAATCCATTTTGATCAGGGTGAATAAAATTGTTTAAGTATCTTTTCAGTCTTTCTGCTAGAATTGAAGCAAAAATTTTATAATCTGAATTTAATGGGGATATTGGTCTGTAGTTTTTAACTTGCTGTGGGTCTGTGTCCTTCTTCGGTACAAGTGTGATATATGCTTCTGACCATGTTTTGGGTATTCTCTTCTTTGTCATAACTTCATTCATAACTTCTAATAAGTGAAGATTCAATGTTTCCTGGAATGTCTTATAAAATTCCACTGGCAAACCATCCAGACCTGGTGCTTTCCCAATGTTTTGCTTTTTTAAAGCTTCTGTTAATTCCATCATTGTTGTTACTTTCTAACATTATTTCAATATCCTTGGGTATCTGAGGCAAATTTGCTTCCTGTAAGTATTGTTGAATTCTTTCTTCCTGAACATTCTCTTGAATGTTTTCCATAATAATCTTGAATAGTTTTTTTCTTCTCCGCATTTCCATAGCATACATGTCCTTGTTCATTTATCAATTGATTTATCCTTCTCGAGTCTCTTTCCTTTCTCAATTTATATGCTAGCCATCTGCCTGGTTTGTTTGCATCTTCAAAATAGTTCTGCTTAGCATTTTTAATTTTTTGTGCTATTTCTTCTTTTTTCATTAGCCCCATTTTATGTTTAGTTATGTCCATTTTAATTTTAATGTCCTTTTTTTGTGGAAATTTCTGTAGTTCTTTTTCCAACTTCTTGTAGTCATCTTCCAATATTTTAAAGGTTTTTTTCTGTTTTATATTTCTTTTCCTTGTATAGTCCATTATCAAGCCTCTTGTATAAGCCTTCATCGTGTCCAAGAGGTTCTGTAATGATGTATCCTCTTTTGTATTTTCTTTAAAGAAAAAAGTCAATTCTCTCTCAATTTTCTGTTTAAAGTCTTTTTCCTTTAATATCGTATTATTTAAAGTCCATCTAGATCTCCTTTTTTGTCCTTTCCATACAAGTGTTATTGGATTGTGATCTGCCCAGGTACTTGCTTTTATTTCAATGTCTTGTATGTTAGAAAGCAATTCTGTTGATATCCATATCATATCTATTCTAGACCATCATGCATGTCTATTTGAATAAAAGGTATATTGTTTATTTTCCGCATTTCTCTCTCTCCATTCATCTTTTAAGTTTACCTCATCTACCATTCAAAAGAAGGATTTTGGCAATGTCTTTCTAGCTTTCTTTGCTGTTTTTTGTGTTTTATAGTCCAATTTATCATTTATTATTCCATTAAAATCTCCCACCAGACAGATATTAGCATAGTCCAGTTCAATTATTTTTTGATGTAATTTCCTGTAAAAATCTTCTTGATTATCATTTGGAGCATAAATTGCTATTAAAATTGCTATTTAGATTATTGTCTGTTATCTCCACCATCAAAATCCTTCTGTCATCATCTGTATATATTTGTTCCACAGGGATTATACCTCTAATGTATAACACCACTCCTCTCCTTTTACACTGTGTCAACGCTGTAAATAATTTCCCTAATTTTTGTTGTTTCAATATATAATCATATTGTTTTTTAATATGTACTTCTTGTAGGCAGATTATATCAAATTTTAATTTCTCTAACTTATGAAATATTTTTCTTCTTTTAATAGCTGAATTAAGTCCATTTATATTAATTGTAATCAGTTTTCTCTCATCCATTTTAGACATTATAAGAAGGATTTGTTGCTCTAGTAGATCTTGGTTCTCGTTGCTCTCTGGGTACACCACCTACGGCTCCTTCTTCTTTTTCAATTACTGCTATACATTCCTCTTGAAATTCAATTAACGACTCTTCTTTTCTTGTATCTTCCTCCCTTCCTCTGAAATATTCCAGATAGAATAACTCAGCTTTTTCAACTTTTTTCAACCTGCCAGGTAAAGATGAGACCTTCTGGTATCAGCCATTTGTAATTTATTCCTCTCTTAAGTAACTCCTTGGTCAAGAATAAATATTATCTTCTTATCTCTCTCACTCTTCTCGGTACCTGTTTCAGTACCACTATTTCTTTATCTTTGTACTTTAGTGTTTTTTCTCTTGCTGCCTGCAGTATTTGTGATTTAATTATTTTCTTAATAAATCTGATATGAACTTCTCTTGGCAATTTATTTCTCACCGCATATCTTGTATAGACATGAAAAACCTCATCCATTCCATCCATCATCTTCTCTTTAGTTACCTCTAATGCTTCTGCCAGGATTTCTGTCATCATTTCAGCAAAGTTTTCACCCTTTTCTTCTTTTATATTTTGAAATCTAAGATAGAATTTTGATCTATCAATTTCCCATCCCAATGATTGCAGAGATCTGCCCTTGTCTCTTTCCACTTCACTCAATCGGATATCCATATCTCCAGTCTTCTTATCTCTTTGTACATCTTGTTCCTCAATTTTCTTGATTCTGTCCTCATATTGCATCATCATCTGTTGAATATTTTCAATTTTCTCATCTGTCTTTTCAGTTCTTTGCTCAATATTCTCCATTTTCTTTTCAATATTATCTGTTTTTACTTGTATCTTTTGAATTCCTTGCATAATCATCTGCAGTGTCACTTCTTTCTCCTTCTCTTGTTGTAACATCACCTGTATTGATCGTTGTCCTCCAGATAATGAAGAGGAAGAAGTCGGGATTGAAGAAGCTGAGGCTGGTATCTTGCTGCTCATCTTAGAATACTTAATAGGAAAATTGAGAAGAAAAAGCAAGAGCAGCCAACTGCCACTCCAGTAAAAAACAAAATAAAATCAAAAAATTAAAATTAAAATTAAAAAGGGAAGAGAAAAATAGTCAGGCACTTGAATACCTTAATCCAATTGGTTCCAATTATGTAGAAAAAAAGTAAAAAAAGTAAAAAAGGACAAAAATGGAAAATAGAAAAAGGATGAAAAACAAATTAGGAAAAAATTTTAAAAGACAGAAATCTGTGTATTCCCCTTGCTAAAAAGGTAGAACAAAGGGAGGAGGGAGGGAAAAAAAGTGGTCTTATTCCTGCATCAAACGACTCAAGTCCAAATATAAAAATCCAACTGGGGGGGCGGGGATAGAAAAAAAAAGGAAAGAGAAAATGCAATTCTGTCAATAAGCAAAGCACTGCCACTATATGTTTGAGGTTTTTTACTAAATCAAAAAACAAAATTTCCAGTTCTCTTTTCAAGGTCACTTCAATCTTCTTTCTTCAATTTCAAATCCAGACTCCATCTATCAGTAGTTCCACAGAAGAGCACCTGCAAACAATCTACATGTTCTTCCCACTATCTTTTCAATGAAAAGCACATAATCCTTGAATGTAACAGCAAATGTATCAACAAGAAAGAAAGAAAGGAAAACAATGTATCCAAGCCTCCAGGTGGCAGCGCTACTTATTTCCCTTTCCTTTCCCTTCCCCTCTAATATTAAAACCAGGAATAAAAAAAATAAAAAGAATCTAAAATTATTAAAGAAAAATAACAAGAGAAAAAAAAAAAACTTTTCCAAAGAGTTATTTTGAAAGGAAAAAATAAAAATTAAAAAGGAAAGACCAGTCCAGTTGAAAAGTTGAAAAGTTTTTACAAAAATCCAAAGTTCCAATAAAAAGGAAAAAAAGGTTTAATTTGTGCTTAATCTTGCTGCTTGAGCACTTTTATCTTCACTTTTAAATTTAATTTTTAGTCTTTTAGGGTGTTCTCTCCAGAAAAAAATAAGTAGAAAATTATCTCACCAAACTGACACACTTTCTTTCCAGCTTTCTTCCGTTCTGAAGCTGTCCCAGCTTCAGCAGCTTTAATGGCTGCCTCTCCACTGCGGGAAAAAAGGGCTTCTCCTGGATCTACCAGGGATTTTGCGATATCCCTGGGATCGACAGGATGTGCCCTCCTCAGTCACCATCTCTACGGGATGGTTTAGGTCCGTTGGGACCATCCTGCAACAGAGATATCAGCAGCGATCTTAGAGCTTAAAGATCACATGCTGTACCGCCGCGACGCCAGCTCAGCCCTCCATCCCTTTGGGTTTGTTAATAACTCTTCACCTCTGAAATTACTTCCCAAATTGCCAATTGCGCCAGATGCTGTATCTGTTTTTCAAAAATACAGATGTCCACTAGATGGCAGTAACAGGTACAAAAAATGCTGATGCTTTATTGCCATCTCATGATGATTTGATTTTTTGAATCCCAAATCTTGAACCTTTGAAATTCCCTCTGCTTTGTGGACTTTCCCTTAAATTATATGAGTAGATGAGCTCTTTTTCTTACAGTGGCAGACTGGACGTTGGGTGTTTCTGTTTTAATTGTACTTTAATATTTTACTGTTTATTAGTATGGAGTAGTGGTGGGATTCAAAAATTTTTACTACTGGTTCCTTCTGGGGGAAGGTTACTGCAAAATCCCCATTTTCTCCCCATTGCACTAACCTGCTTTCCAGCTCCGTTCTCCTGTGCAGGGCAACAAAAGAAGACCCAGCTGATCAGCTGGGACTCAGGAGGCAGAAAATAGATGGAGGTGGGGGCAGTCAGAGATGGTATTTGCTGGTTCTCTGAACTACTCAAAATTTCCGCTACTGGTTCTCCAGAACTGGTCAGAACCTGCTGAATACCTCCTCTAGTATGGAGCCTTTAAGCAACTCAGAAAAAAGAGTTCTTATTGGTCAAGATCATCCATGTTTTGCAATACCACTTCTCCGGTTGTTGCTTTTATTTCCTAGCCAGAATTACTTCAGGGGGGTGGGGGGGAATCATCAAAAGTCATACCACAAATCAATAAAACCACCACCTTCATCACTACAAGCTACACTTTGCATGATTTTGGAATGAGTAAATCTCTGCCATTGTTAGGAAGACATTGACTAATGTTCTCAATATTCAAAATGTAAAATAAATAAATGTATCGTTTTTACTGGTGCATCACTCCCATAAATTTTGATACTATGCAACAGCCTCCAGAACTATTTTGGAAAATACATTGTCCCATATCGTTTTAGAGTAGACAAAGGAAACTTGTCATATTTCAAATGCTGCTGAATAATAGGATAGCCACTGGTGAGAGATGTTGAAGATCAGTTATAAGATGAGGATTAAAAATTGTGGGTTTTGTGGTGGGGTATTTGAAGCAATGGTGGAGTTTTTAAAATTTTTCTTAAACTACCGGCTGTCTAAAATACTGATATCACTGCAGAAGAATATTCTGAAAAGAGTTTCTTTCATTTTCAATTTGGAAATAATACTTTGTCTTCTGATTACAGGCAATGAAAGCTTAGAAGAAAACTATGTCCAAGACAGTAAAATGGGTTTTGTTATCAATGCAATCTATGCTATGGCTCATGGCTTACAAAATATGCATCATACCCTTTGCCCGGGACACGTTGGACTTTGCGATGCTATGAAGCCAATTGATGGAAGCAAACTTTTGGAGTCTATCCTAAATTCATCATTCACTGGAGTCTCAGGAGAAGAAGTGCGAATTGATGAAAATGGAGATGCTCCTGGAAGGTACTATAAGAGCATTGTTGTTTATACACCTTATACGTCTGAACATAAATGTCTGTGTTTCTTCTACTAGAACTAGATTCTATTTGTAGTATATATAAGAACATTCCAGGAAGATCATTAAAATTAGTAAAGAAGATCTGTAACAAGCATACTTTGTGGGCAATAAGGGTTTATTCTCTGCTTGTCTCACAACAAGACTCAACTCAAGATGGTCTTACAAGGCCTGACATGTCCTTTCAGAAAGGAATTGGGATAGTGGAGCTATACTAGTTCACTAATATCAGTGAAGTACAGAGGTGAATTGGCTGGTTGTATCTCTGAAGCCATTTGCTTCATTCATCCATTCTTTTCAATCTTATTAAAGCAAACCATATGTATATTTTAAATTAAGGAGGGAAATTTCACAAAGAAGCTAGCAGGGATATCTTCTTTTATCCCCAAATCTGAATTGACTATAAATAGCAAAAAGAGCCCACAGTTATCTTTTAGATATCCTTAATAAAATCCCAGATGATAAATGAAGCTAGTGTATACAGTATAACATTTTACTGAAAGCATGAGCAGAGATATTTTTATTTATTTTTTATTGTTTTATATCAAACATTTCCTTTCTATGTTGAGCAGTGTGCTCTCTAGGTGTCCAAGGTGTTAACATACAATCATACAAACATCATCACCATTATGATCATATATGTGTGTGTGTGTGTGTGTGTGTGTGTGTGTGTGTGTGTGTGTCTTTGGTTATTCGGGTTATTTCCCACGTAAAATTGGAAGTATCTAGGCAACGTTTCGATGAAGTCTCATTCATCATCTTCAGGCTTGTGTCTTCGGCTCTGTGCTTCTCAAAGTTGAGAACTCTGAGAACTCTGAGAAGCACAGAGCCGAAGACACAAGCCTGAAGATGATGAATGAGACTTCATCGAAACGCTGCCTCAGATACTTCCAATTTACATGGGAGAAAACCTGAATAACCAAAGATCCACATACAAATACCCGCGAGAACCTCAGAAAACAAATTATATATATATGTCTAGGTGTGTTCGGGTCTTTTCCCATGTAAGATTAAGAGTATCTTGGTGACGTTTCGACGAGGTCCCACTCACCATCCTCAGGCTGGTGCTTTCGGCTTCGTGCTGGTGCAAGCAGTGTGTGATCGGAGCTGCCGTCTCTCTATAAATACTGGTGGGGGTGGGCTGGTGTACTGGGCTGGTTGGCTGCACTGCTGCCTCTTGATTGGTTGATGGAGTTGATGTTGGTATAATGGGCTGTGTGATGGCCTTGTGAGTTTTGTTGTGGGGATATCCTTACAGCACAAGATCCAGGATATCTCCACAACAAAACTCACAAGGCCATCACACAGCCCATTATATCAACATCAACTCCATCAACCAATCAAGAGGCAGCAGCGCAGCCAACCAGCCCAGTACACCAGCCCCCCCCCAGTATTTATAGAGAGACAGCAGCTCCGATCACACACTGCTTGCACCGGCACGAAGCCTAAAGCACCAGCCTGAGGATGGCGAGTGGGACCTCGCCGAAACGTCACCAAGATACTCTTAATCTTACATGGGAAAAGACCCAAACACACCTAGAGCTACATACCTGTACCTGTGAAAAACTACAAATATATATATAGTAGCTCACATTACTCTGAGAAGCACAAAGTCAAAGACACAAGCCTGAAGATGATGAATGAGACTTCATTGAAACGTCGCCTAGATACTTCCAATTTTACACAGGAGAAAACCTGAATAACCAAAGATCCACATACAAATACCCGTGAAAACCTCAGAATATATATATACCACAAATGTGTGGTAACAAAGAGATTTGATTTAAATTAGTGACTAAACCTGGCAAGGCTGTCATCAAATAAACATATTTTTGTCCCTGATAACAGCCTGCTTTCACTTCATGGACATTTAGAGAAAACATCTTCTGAAGATGTTATCACTTGCTAGATTCATACAGGAGTGACTACTTTTTTAAATATCAAGGTCCCCAATCTACTTTATGAGGAACTTGAAAAGTCGGTGCTTTGTATTTTGGCTTGGAAAAAGTGCCAAGTCACCAGCTATTAGAGCCGTAGTGGCATAGTGGTTAGAATGCAGTATTGCCGGCTACTTCTGCTGACTGCTGGCTGCCCTCACCAGACTCAAGAGTTAGTCATCCTTCCATCCTTCTGAGGTGGGTAAAATGAGGACCCAGATTGTTGGGGGCAATATGCTGACTCTGTACACTGTTTAGAGAGGGCTGTGAAGCAGTATATAAGTCGAAGTGCTATTGCTATTATTATTAAGATTTCTAGGCATCTGAAATGTTTATATCCCCCCCCTCAAACCTGCTTGCTGCTCCAATCACCAATACTGAACCTGAATTAAATTAGCAGGCCTGTTTACTTCTGTCTATAATATGACCAGGGCATTATCTTGCCTTGTCTCCAGACAGAGAAAATGTGTGTATTTTGTGCTTTTCCCATTTTGCACAGTTGAAAAGAAGCAAGGATGGAACAAGTTTTAGGAAGCCTTTGTTCAAAAATTCCTTAAAAGAAATGCTTTGAATTATGTAATTATATACAATGAAAAGTTGAATCACAGTGGATGACATAGGTCAGAAGCCCAATGGTTTTCTGTTCACACATTTTGTTTAAACACTCCTGGTTTCAAAGAAAAGGAAACTCCAAAAGGTGACTGGAATGGATGGAATGAATTGTAATGCTTCTTGTATTGCACTTTCCTTGAAATCAAAGGTCCACAGGCTAAAGTTGCTTTTTGCTCCAGCAATGTCATTTGTAGGAATCCTAGGTGTCTTGGTGACCTTGAACACATTTTACCACTTTTGATTAATTCCCCAGTTGCAGCCATAAGCAGGTGGGAAGAGTCACTGTCGTGTATGGTATGTTAGATTGTTTTTAAAAATGACCCTGAATATTCATGTAATTGCTGGAATCTTCTCTGGTTGAATTGTTTATCTTTCACCCATTCTAACATAATGAGATTGCTTCTTGCCTTAGTTTAGGGGTGCTTCCCCCAATCTTGAAATAGTCTGCTGTTCTGTCTCACCTGTGACCACGAGGCGAGAGTCCAAGCCTCCAAAGGAATATAAATAAACAGACAGGACCAGGAACGATAGAGTTAAATTCCTTTGACTGGAGAAGTCCTTGGCAGTCTTCCAGAAGCTGCCTGCCAAGTCCGATAACAAACAAGACCATAAATCAAAGGGCAAACGCCGCACAGAGAATTTGTCAAGCTGCTATTCCGAATAAACAAATTGTCCCGAACGAGGATTCAGAGGTAACACGCCCTCTTTTATTTCCTGAGGGGCGTGTCGGACTCTCAAGTCAGTCCCTGATTTGACATTTCCTTTTACGTTGCATTTCACGCTTCTGCCTGCGTCTTTGCCTTGCATCAAACCAGCATTCCTCGGCTTGATCCTCAGCCAAGGACTCCAGCACTCTCTCCTGATTATCTGCCGACACCTGAGGCACAACCAGGGAGGAAGGGGAGGAAGATGATTCCGAATCTTCCAGCAAAGCAGGCTCAAATCTCAAGGCCAAATCCTCCTCTTCCTCATTACTCGAGCCTGTGTCTTCTAACAGAGGAGGCTCAAACCTCCGAGTCACAACAGTCTGCAGTCCAGATCCCTACAGGAACATACTCAATGTCTATAGAGATTCTCAGTCATCCAAGTCATGATTGTCCCAAAGGTGGTTTTCTTCAAAAGGCAACTGGACTTTGTTTTTCCTTGAAGACTTTTCACTTCTCATCCAAGAAGCTTATTCAGGTCTGACTGAATGGTTCAGAATGGAAGGCTTTATATTCCTTGCAGTCATCTGGTCATTAGCATTCTTTCTGAGAACCACTGAGACCACTTGGGGGTATATCTATGCCCTCAGGGTCACTTGAATAGGCAAAGAAAAGTCCAGTTGCCTTTTGAAAAAGCACCTTTAAGGAACAAAGCACCTTCTACTTGTCTGCTCATAGCTTAACAACTTCTGACAAGATTCTTCTCTGAGTCCCCATTAATATCATGCATTACACCAGAATATTCTATTCTAAATATAATTTTATCAGTGGCAAGTTCAAAACTTCTCATTTGCTACAGCATTTTGTCATTTTTAGACCTTCATTCTGTCTTTTGTTATGCCTAATAGTTTCACTCCACATTTTGGTTATCTATTCTTTCTACTATCTAGTATTCAATGTAAGTGAATACTTCTAGTGCCACTTTGACACTTTATAATTAAGAAATATTTCAAACATAGCATCTTTTTGCCAGTAGAACCAAAGACTTAATTCATGGGTGTCTTTTTTTTTTTTTGCTTGAAGGAGAAAGATGAGGCATGAGTGAAGCTCTGCTGATTATGCTGGTGTTTTTATAGGAGCATCAGCAGAATTAATTGTCCTGGGTTACAAGTGGGTCATTTAATTTGTTGAAGTGGATCAATATTAGACTATTGAACTCGGGTCTATAATACTCTGCCTAGCACATCAGGGCTAATATATACCAAGGTCTGAACTTTTCAGTGCAGTTTAAAATTCTCTCTCTCTCTCTCTCTCTCTCTCTCTCTCTCTCTCTCTCTCTCTCTCTCTCTCTCTCCCCTCTCCCCTCTCCCCTCTCCCCTCTCCCCTCTATCTATCTATCTATCTATCTATCTATCTATCTATCTATCTATCTATCTATCTATCTATCTATCTATCGCTCTCTCATCTCTCTCTCCTATCTCTCTCTGTGTCTCTCTCTCTCTCTGTCTCCCTCCCCCCTCTCATATTATTAACCTTTCTTAATAAAACACTGTATGTACACCTTCTTATTAAATAAAGTGAGAAGTCACATACAGAATTTGGAATAATTCTGTATGTGACATTGAATAATTCTGTATGTGACATTGAATAAATAAAGTGGCTTGACAGTATTACAATGCAACTACTTGCAATAATCCTGAAGGAGCAAAGTTTGATACTATCTATAGTATTCATAATGCTCAACCATGGCATTCTTCTAGGCCAGAGGTCTCCAAACCACCACTCATGGGCTACATCCCGCCCTCCAGAAGGCTTCAACCAGCCCACCAGCTCTTCCTAACCGGACAAGGAAAAGGAAGTTGACTGGAGGGTTGCTTCCTTTACCTGGCGAGTAGGTGGGAGAAGTGACTGGTTGGGCACTGGCAGGGGTGGGATTCTACTGGTTCGCACCTATTCACTAGAACCGGTTGTTAACATTCTAAGCAGTTCGGAGAACAGGCTGTTATAAGAAATTAATGGCCTAATCATGTAAGGAAGGCAGGAAGGAAACATTCTGGTGTTGCTTACAGAAACCGCCTCTCCATTAAGCCTTATTACATTCTTGGCAGGACTAGACTTCCTGCCTCAGGAACTTCTCTGGAGATTTTTTTTCCTCCTTTGCTGGTACTTTGCTTGTGTGGAGTGACCATTCAAAGTTACAATGGCACTGAAAAAGTGATTTATGACCATTTTTCACACTTACGACTGTTGCAGTATCCCCACAGTCACGAGAGGCCAGGCGAGGAGATGCATGCCACGATGTGAGTGATGTTGAGTTGGCCACACCCAGCCAGTCACATGACACCAAGCCATGCCCACCAACTAAGCCACGCCCACAGAACTGGTTGTTAAAAAAAAATGAATCCCAGCCCTGGGCACTGGTCTGATCCAGATGAGCTTCTGTTTGTTTTTATGTTTTATGCCCCGTTTGCTAATGTTTGACATTTTTCTTATATCATTTGTCCATACCAGCACAGCATTCTGTTCTGACCCAGCTCCCCAAACACAGCAAACCCTCTATAGTGAAATCAATGATTCCTTTATTAGGAGTGCCAGCAGCCCCAGCAAAAAGTTTCTCTCTCACTGCAGGCTAACAAGTCTGTCTGGCAGGGAGATGAATAGTTGTCTGTCATATCTATTCATCTCCGCCTCCTGCCTTTTATCCCCAGAGGTAGGGTAGGGCTTTGCTTGCTGCGGTGGCTCTTCCGTCCCAAGGATCAGCCCATAGATTTCCACTGCTCTCCTCTCTTCTGCCTTCTGCACATCCGTGCATCAGGCACTGGACCCAGCTGTTCCTCCTCTTCCTCATCAGCCACCTCCAGACCTGGAGGCTGTTGACTCTCCATCTGAGGGCTGAGGGATGCCCAGGTTCTCTCTCTCTCTGGCAGCTCTATTCCCTCTTCCCCCTCAGAGCTCTCAGGTTGCCTTTATGCTGGGCCCAACTTCCACACCTCCTCCTCCTCATCTGATTTGGCTGCTGGAAGTGCCAGCAGCCAATAGGCCACAACACATTGTTTCTTTGTAATCATCACATTTCTTTTTTGTTGTTGTTGTGAATCATTGAGTAAAATAAAAGGCATTTGTTCAATTATTATTTTTTTCGCTCATTTATAAAACTGATTTTAGAATGTTTGCAAAATGTCCATTATGGCCCTCAGACTGAAAAGTTTAGAGACCCTGTTGTAGGCCAACTATGGGTTCTGGGAGTTTCGGGCACTATTTTATTATATTTTCACTTCTGGGAGTTTCGGGCACTATTTTATTATATTTTCATTTCTGGGAGTTTTGGGCACTATTTTATTATGTTAATGGGTGGTTCCAATCAATCCTCAGGAAGGGAGGTAAAAATTCAGGTCCTTAGGAACTCTGCTCTGGCTTTGGACCTTTCCTAGATGTAATTAAACATCTGTGTGCAACTGGTGGGAAAGGCTGTCTGTTGGTTTGGCATGAAAAGCTACCTTATGTGTTTCTCCAGAACACATAGGGATATTTATTTATTTTTATTTATTTATTTGATTTGCCAATTGTTTACAAGATAATAAGTATAAATGTATACATAGTTGTGAATACATGAAATGGGTACATATAAGAAAAATAAAAGAATAAGAGAAACAATAGGACAGGGACGGTAGGCACGTTGGTGCGCTTATGCACGCCCCCTACAGACCTCTTAGGAAAGGGGTGAGGTCAATAGTAGACAGTCTAAGGTTAAAGTTTTTGGGGTTTGGGGAAGAAACTACAGAGTCGGGTAGAGTATTCCAGACATTGATATGGCACAGAGGAATTGCTCCAAGGTGAGAAATCACCAAAAATAAGTCATCTTCGATGTGAACAACAATATGTGCAGCTAAGAACTGTGAAACCTATTAAATCTTATTCCTGAACAAGATATAAAACTATTAGAAGTATATGAATCATCTGAGATTTGATTTGTACAATCGATTTTTATGATTTGTTTGAATTTGATTCAAATATTGAATAGCTTCCACAAATTGAGTTACTATGTTGAAGAGAATCAGAGGCAGACTGAACTGATTCAGTTCAAATGCTTGATTCAGTTCAAAAGTGCCTGAGTTGGAAAGCAGTGATTTAATTTAGTGTATAAATTAATTTGGAGATCCCATGAAAAATTCAGTTTGAAGGGTAATTCAAGTGAATCATCTCTTAATTTTATATATGTTTTCTTATGTTTTCGTGGGTATTTATATCAGCTTTATTCAGGTATTTTCCCACGTCTTTATATTTGTGTTTTTAAAGTTGTAGCAACGTTTTGGCAGAATCTCATCGGCCATCATCAGGCTTCTGTATAGTGTTCGTCTGTGTTGTGTTCGTCAATACAGAAGCCTGATGATGGCAGCTGTTCATCTTCTGGGTCTCCATTGTGTCTCAGTGTATTTGTGGATCAGGCCTGTGATTTTACTTTTGAGGAAGCTGTTGGCTGTCAGTACTTTCGTCAGGGTGCATAGTTCAGTCTTTATGTGTGCCTTGTCTGCCAGGTGTTTGGTTCTAGCAATTAGTGTTTTGGCCACGGAGTTTATCTGTGCTAGGTGGTGGTGGGATTGGGCATTGAGGTACCAGTTGGTGTGTCTTTTCTTCTGGTATATGGTGTGTCCTAGTTTGCCATCTGTTTTTTTGTAGATTAGTAAATCTAGGAATGGTAGTTGTTTCCATGGTGAATTTGATTTTGGGGTGTGTGCTGTTTAGGTGTGTTAGGAAATTGTTTAGGTTTTCTTTTCCATGGGGCCAAATAACAAATGTGTCATTGATGTATCTTAGTCATAGTTTGGGTTTGTGGGTGGCATTTGCCAGGGCCCTGGATTCAAATTCTTCCATGAACAGGTTTGCAATAATGGGCAACAGTGGTGATCCCATGGGGGCTCCTTCAATCTGCTTGTATCTTTGTTCTTTGTATATGAAATATGTGTTGGTTAAGCAGTGTTCTGCTAGTTCCATCAGGTGTTTAGGTGGTTGGTATTTGTTTTTGATGATTTCTAGGGTTTCTTTCACCAGGACTTGAGTGAATAGTGAAACCACGTCAAAATTTACAAGCAGATCTTTTTGTTCAACGTGTAGGTCTTTGATAATTTCCAAGAGATGGTATGAGTTTTGTACATGTGAAGCTGCTGCTTCAGCATGGGGCTGTAGCTGCTTTGCTAGGTATTTGGCTAGGTCTTGTAGTGGTACTCTTTTGGAGTTGACTGTGGGTCTGAGAGGTATGCCTTCCTTGTGTATTTTTGGGAGGCCGTATAGTTTGGGGCATCTGGAAGATTTTTCTCTTGGGATGATCGTCTGTTAGATCTCTTTGCTCATGTTGCTGGTTATGATTTTCTTCTTGGTTATTTTTTCCAGATATGTGGTTGGGTCCATGTTTATGGGTTTGTATGTGGAGTCTTGGAGTAGGTCTGTCAGTTTTGTTTTGTAGTCTTTTCTGTCCATTACTACTGTGGCATTACCTTTATCTGCTGGAAGTATGATTATGCTGCTGTCGTTCTTTAGGGCTTGCAGGGCTCTTTGTTCCTCCTTGTGTAAGTTGCCTTTGGGTGGTTTGACTTGGTGTCTTATTCTATCAGCTTCATCTGAATATAGTTTAGTTAGGCTGGATTCCACTCCGCATATGATGGATTCTGTGGGGATTTTTTTGTGTGCTATGGCATAGTTGAATCCTTTGGTTAGGACATCTGTTTCTGTTTTCGTCAGTTCTCTTTTGGAAACATTGTATACTAATTGTTTTAGGTGTTGTTGTGGGTTGCTGGGGGCTTTCTTATCATGTTCTGACACATACAATGAAGATGAACCCAATATATGAGCCTGATGATGGCAGATGAGATTATTCTGAAACGTTGCTACAACTTTAAAAGCACAACTATAAAGACATGGGAAAATACCCGAATAAAGCTGAATAGCATACATACATACATACATACATACATACATACATACATACATGAATCAATTCTTCACACAACTCCTCAAAATGTCAGCTGTCATTGATAATTCACTGTAATCTGGTTAAAATTAAACTTGCAATGTTGAGGTGTGAAGCCTTTGAGTGGCTACTACATGGAACAGATCCAGAGGGGCACTTTGCTCATGAGGAAAGCACTTCATAAAATGATTTGGGTGACCTATATGTAAAGTCTCTTTGAGCTCAGCTGGAGGACTGGTGACTTCATACCTATGTCCAGCTTGTTTTCTTAGCAACAATGAAAAATATTTTGCCATGACCTTCTTCCAAGATGTTTTTTGATAACTATCTTTAGTTTGCACATACATTAAAAAGATAGTCGCGGTTGGTAAACAACAGAAAGGAACAACAATCAGTTTATTGCCAAATATCAAAATATTTTCAAAGGTTGTACCAATGATTAAACTTTTGTTTGTCCTACTGCCTTTGGGAGGGAGGGGTTGTTGGGGAGGGAACTTGTTTTCTCTCTGTTTGCCTTCAAGTCATGATTTCTCACTATTTGTCCTACAAGAATATATTCTGGAATTATTGCAGTTGAAAAATTGAGTTAAATTTCACCTTAAAATGTATCTAAATGTATTAAACAGTACTTCCCAAAGGTGCTTTTCAAGAGGCAACTGGACATTCTTCTTTTTTTCCTTGAAAACATTTCACTTCTCATTCAAGAACCTTCTTCAATTTATGGGTGTCTTTTTTTTCCTGAAGAAGCTTCCTCAGAATTGAAAATAACTTCTTGGATGGGAAGTGAAATATTTTCAAGGAAAAAAACAAGAAATTCCATTTGCCTTTTGAAAAGCACCTTTGGGACAACCTTGACCTGGATGATTGAAAATCTCCAGTTTCTTTGCTAAGGGCACTGCTTTATTTTCCAAAATTTGTTTGACAAAATTGTACTTGGTTTTTTTTTTTTCTTCCTGTATACTGTTGAAGACTAAGCTACCTGCCTGGGTGTTCTTTGTCTCACTTTATCATGGCATTAAAAAAAAAAGAACCCTCCCCTTGTTCTGTGTCCATCAACCTGATAGACAAAGGACTGCCCCGAAGAAACATGACTTTTGCAGAAAATAGGCCTCCTGAATAAGACTACAGGTAGTCTTTGCTTAGCAACAACAGTTGGGACTGGAAACTTAGTTGCTATGCAGCTATGCAGTCACTATGCAGAAAGTCACGTGACCTCTGGCCTCACTTCCTCTTCAATTGTTAAGCGAGGTGGCATGATTGCTAAGCAAAACGTTCAAGTGACCAAAACATATGATTTTATTTCTGCCTTCTCCATTAATTCTGCTGGTAGAAAGCGGGTTGTGATGCGTATGAATCGTGATCATGTGACTGCTGAATGCCATAACAACCATAAATATGATGATTGATTGCAAAGTGGGCCTTTTTTCCCCCATTGCTGTACACAAGGCAGTCAGTAAGTGGACTACTTGCAATGGATCTGGACTGCTGCAATCCTGATGACCAGTAGATGGCAGTCAAGGAGTAAGCTTTCTCTTATCTCTTGGCTGCCATCAGGGGTGCTGCAGCTCCAGATCTGCCCTTCTCCTCTTACAATTTCTAGTCCCCCAAAATAGAAAATAAAAATCACAGCTTCTGGTTGCAGTTTTCTCCTCGTTCTGAATTTCAATCAAAACACTTCTCTGTCTGCCACCCACAACATTTTATTCCTCATCTCTATCTCTCAAATGCCTGCTTGTCTGTCTAGACTTGCTAGTGATTCCTTCTCTTTTTTTTTCTTCTATTCTGCTCCATTAGTTTCAACATTTTGTCACTACTTTTTTTTTTTTTTTGCATAAGTCTTGTTCTGTCTGATAAGCAGCAGAAGTGCAAGTTACCTCCAGAAATCTTTTGTAAGGCAAGTCTTTGAGCAGGGAATACTTCCTGATAGCCTGCAAAAGAAGAACGGGGCTGACTTGCTTGTTCTTATGCAAATACATCCAGGCAATGGACACCAAGGGACAAGAGCAGAGGTGGTATTCAGCAGGTTCTGACCAGTTCTGGAGAACCAGTAGTGGAAATTTTGAGTAGTTTGGAGAACCGGCAAATACCACCTCTGACTGGCTCCGCCCCCATCTATTCTCTGCCTCCCGAGTCCCAGATGATCTGCTGGGTATTCTTTTGTTACCCTGCACAGGAGAACGGAGCTGGAAAGCAGGTTAGCGGGGTGGGGAGGGAATGGGATTTTGCAGTGGGGAGAGAACGGAGATTGTGCAGTAACCTTCCCCTGCCATGCCCACCAAGCCACACCCACCAAGCCACGCCCACCAAGCCACACCCACCAAGCCACGCCATGCTCACGGAACCGGTAGTAAAAGAATTTGAATACCACCACTGGACAAGAGGCCCTTTGGCTCATGCTTCAAGCCCAAGTTTCACTGTTTCATCCTTTCCTTTTGAAACTTTGTTTATTAAAGCTATGCCCCAGTTATTATTATGATTGTTTATTTTTATGTTTATTTTTTTAGTCCCAATATTCTTGCTGTGCATTCTATGTAACTTCCTGAAGTCAGAGAAAATACGATATTGTTTAGACTTTCACCCATTTAACAAAGACAGGATGGGGCAGTTCAAGATGAATACATTAGCTTTCCGTTTATAGAAGGCAGGAAGATTCAAGCATCAGTAGAGTAACAAAGTTTTAGTTGTGGGAGTAAATATACTTCCTCACTCTAAATCCATTTTGAACTGCACTGTAAATTTTTAATTCAGTTCTGGTATTGCAGGCAGCAGCTTGAAAATAGGAGTATCTAGATGGGGAGGGGGAGGAGGAGGAGAAATAATCCATGGTTTGTTTGTAACCCTTAGGGTTCCCTGGATCAATCAATAATGTGAAGACCTTTAAAATGCATCTTTCTTGCCAATATTATTTCATAAGCATCTAGTTTCCTATAAATTAGGTATACAATTCTAAACTACATTTCAATAAGAATGGAAGCAATTCCTTGCCAAAAATGAAGTTCACAGACATCCCACAGATTAATAGATAACTGGTTTTGCCTTGCTATTATTTCCTTGGTTATAGAAATCTGTCTGTATAATTTGTCAGTATAATTTATATAATTTACTCAGAAGACAATGCATACTTACTTTACATTTTTTACTCTTTTTAATACATCACCATATTTTATTTATTCACATCTCCAGGTTGCTAATTGTTTCTCATAAAGCATTTTTTCATTTGCTTTTCACTTGGCATTTTATAACAAGAAATCTTTGATTGCCCCAAGAGGAGTGAATTAACACATTTTTCAGCATACATACCCAGTAATTCCACAAAAGTTAAATATGCTCTCAAAAATCTATCTCTGATATCGAATAGGATTTTCATCTCAAATACTGATAAAGGGAATATATCATTACATAGAAACCAACACTTATTATGTGAAAGGCCTACCAGGTAAATATGATCAGGAATCAATTCCACAGAAAGACTAAAGCTATTTTTTTTATTGAAATTGATTGTAATAAACGAACCTTGCATCTTTTTTGTATCTGGTTAAAATTAGGGTTGTAATGCTCAGACATGCAAATTCCATGAGACTTTGAGTGACTACTAAATGGAAAATAACCAGAGGAGCATTTTGCTCAGGGTCAGAACTGGATGTGGTATTCCAAGTGTAACCTCACTAGCGTGATATAGAGTGATACTATCACTTCTCATGATTTTGATGCTATCCCTCTGTTGATCCAACCTAGGACTGCATTGGCTTTTTTGAAAGCAAAAGCACATTACTGGCTGGTACTTAAGTGGTGGTCCACTAATACACTTAGATCCTCTCCCAGTTAACTATTATTGACCCAGGTTCCATCTATTATATACTCATCCATTTTGTTTTTCCTGCCTAAGTGTAGGGTCTTACTTTAATCGATTGTATCTTGTTGGAAGGGCTCAGTGCTCAAATCTGTTAAGATCCTTCTGAATCTCAAGTCTATCTTCCAAAGTGTTAGCAATTCCTCCCAGCGTAGTGTTGTCTGCAGATTAGATGAGTTCTATCTCCTTATCAAGATCATTTACAGGTAATCCTCGACTTACAACCATTCATTTAGTAATTGTTCAAAGTTATAACTGTACTGAAAAAAAAGTGGCTTATCACCGTTTTTTACACTTATGACCAGTACAGACTCCCGGTCAAACTTTGGATGCTTGGTAACTGGTTCATATTATGATGGTTGTATGTCCTGGGGTCATGTGATCCCCTTTTGTGAACTTCTGACAAACAAAGTCAATGTGGAAGCCAGATTCACTTAAACACTATTGCTAATTTAACAGTTGCGGTGATTCACTTAACAATAGTGACAAGAGAGGTTGTAAATTGGGGGAAACTCACTTAACAACTATTTTGTTTAGCAATAGAAATGTTGGGTTTAATTGTAACCGTAAGTCAAGGATTACTTGTAGGAAGATGTTGAAGAGCACTGGGGCCAAGAAAGAACCTTGAAGTATCCCACTGCATGCTTCTCTCCATGTAGTGGTCGTTCCATTGAGATCTACATGCTGAGTCACAGACCTGCTTCTTCAGGATATGGTAAAGAACATGATGTACAAGTAGCTTAGTCTTGCTTGGATTCAGTTTAAATCTGTACTAATCCACCCAGACTCACACAACTTTTAGACATTGAGACAAAATGTGGAAATCTGGCCCAAGGTCATGATGTACCATTGAGTACCATAGAATTCTAAGTCGTCCCAAGTCACTCAGTTAAGTAGGGTGGCTATAGAAATTGAATGAATGAATGAATGAATGAATGAATGAATGAATGAATGAATGAATAACACCAGACCCTGAAATGCTGGATGGTTTCACATTGACAAGTTTTCCTTTTGTCCTGTCTGGCCCAGTCCAGTGATTTCATTTCTTTAAATTGAGTGTAGTAGACCAAAGGGCATGGTGGTCAAAACATTTTTCTCTAGGGACTACATTTACATAAAAAGAAGGATGGATGGATGTCGGGAAGGGAATGAAACCTCTGCAGGAAGACAACCAAGCGCAGAGAGCACCAAGATCTCCATATTTCAATCCTGAGCTACAGAAATTATCTTTGGTTGGAATAATGGATGGTCAATTAATCAATCCATCAATCAGAATAGAGGTGGAAGGGACCTTGGAAGTCATCTAATCCAACTCCCTGCTCAAGCAGGAGACCCTATACCATTTCAGTCAGGTGGCTGTCCAGTCTTTTCTTAAAAACTTCCAGTGATGAAGCACCTAAATCTTCTGAAAGCAACCCGTTCCACTGGTTAATTGTCCTCACTGCTAGGAAGCTTCTCCTTAATTTCAGGTTTCTTCTCTCCTTGAGCAGTTTCCATCCATTGTTTCTTGTTTTGTCTTATGGTGCTTTGGAAAATAAGTTGAGCCGCTCTTCTTTGTGGCAGCCCCTCAAATATTGGAACCGAATACTGCTATCATGCCATCCAGAGTCCTTCTTTTCTCTAGACTGGCCATACTCAATTCCTGTAACCATTCTTCATTATGTTTTTGTCTCCAGGCCCTTAATCATCTTGCTCTTCTTCAAAGAAGCTGCTCTTCTTTGCACTTTTTCCAAAGAGTTACATTTTCCAAAGAGTTAAATTTCTAAAGTAACGTTAAATTGTGTATTGGCAGGAAAGGGTTTATTCTATTTTGACTGAAGGAGGAGAAGATGAAATGTTAATGCTTAGGGCAATTTTTTTTAATTAGACTTTTTTTTCTTTCCGTTCTCTAGATATGACATCATGAACCTGCAACAGATAGAATCTAACCGTTATGATTATGTCCACATCGGGACTTGGCACGAAGGAGTCTTGAATATCGATGATAATCGAATTCAAATGAACAAAACCGAAATGGTCCGGTCTGTATGTAGTGATCCATGTTTGAAAGGTCAAATTAAGGTAATTGTTCCTATAGAAGAACTTTTGTTGAAAAAAAATAGATGTAATCATAAAAGATTAAGTGACACAAATAATTACTCTTAAATAATCTATGTATAACAGTGTTAGATTAAGGCAAAATTCAGAATTTTTTCAATAAAACTAATGATTCAGAGATGCAAATTTGAAAGTAAAAATGTGATTGAGAACATACATCAGTGCCTTCATAGTATTGCCAGGAATAACTTAAATAAGCTGCATCTTTTTCTGGGTTCCTGTCTTAATATGATTAATATGGAACTCCATTGTGTTTTATCCCAGATTTTGCAGTATATATGACCTCATTTTTCTTCGTGTTAGATGTCCTAAACTTTACCTTAAGAAATGCAGCCTATGTGGCATTTTTTTGAGCTTTTCTTCTTCTGTTTAAATCACATCACATCACCAATAGGGACATTTAGTCCCAGAGATCTTGGATACAATTGCAGTATTCAAGTCCTTCCTTCAAGGTGTTTTCAAACACTTATTTTTGTCATGTTTTTATTCAGCAAGGTTATCTCCCCTAAAGACACAAGTAAATGAAACACTTTGGTGTCATTGCTACCATCTAATCCTTCATTTTTAGTAGTTCTTAGATTTCTTGCTGATAGTATTTGTCTCCCTAGCTTGAATAGTTTCTCCTGATCACCTTTTGGAAAGGGAGGACGGCAGGGGAGGGAATGAGTGTCTATTGAATGGTAAATGTGAATTTATTTCCTTCATGTTCATTCTGTCCCACCTGCAGTCCTGTCTTAATGGCATTACTGGGGGCAGTACTGCTGCCACAATTGCTCTGTTATCAAAACCTAGTATAGTCAAAACTACAAATTGGGTTGAAAATGAGGTGTTCTCCTTAAAATATACTGTTGTCCAGTTTCACTACGCCTCCTATCACATCCCACTACTACAATCCTATTTGTTTTACAAACATTATCTCTTTCATTTTCTAACAAGTGGTTGTCTCTCTGTTTTTGAATAAAGGAATATAATCAGAGTCCCTTGCTTTTTTTTCAAGAGGCAACTAGGCTTTCTGGTTTTTCTCTGAAAACGTTTTGCTTCTCATCCAAGAAGCTTCTTCAGCTTTGACTGGATGGTAGGGAATAGAAGGATTTATATTCCTTGCATACAGCTGGTCATTTGCTTTCTTTTTTGAAGTGAAACTTTTTAAAAGAAAATCCAGAAAGTCCAGTTGCTCTTGAAAAAGCACCTTTGGGACAACTGTGCTGGATGACTGAGAATCTCCATAAAATATAGCCAGAGCCTTCTGCTTTATTAAAAAGACTTTCCATAGGTTTGTATTTTTTTTTCTGAATGAACAGACCATGTCTGGCACCACAGGTTGTGCAGTGATTAGAATGCGATATTGCAGATTCAGTCTGCTTGCTGCCAGGAGTTTGATTCTGACTGGCTCAAGGTTGAGTCTGCCTCCCATCCTTCTGAGGTCAATAAAATGAGGACCCAGATTGTTGGGGGCAATATGCTGACTCTCTAATCTGTTTAGAGAGGCCTGTAAAAGCACTATGAAGTGGTACAGCTATTACTATATCATATTTTATAATATAACATTTACTAAACAACATGATAGTTAATTATGTTATATAACTCCAATTCCCCTACATGGAGAATAAAACATACACCACATGCTGCATTTCCTCTGTTCCCACATCATAGGCAGCTTTGAGCTGCAAACAAAATCTCTATTTGAACAAAACCTCTACCTGCTGACTCCATTTGTATCTTGCTAAAAAACAATTTGATATCCACCATGCTCATTTGGCATGAAGCATAAAAAAAACCATGAGAATCAAACAATGTACAGAAAGTTAGCTTGTCAGAACAATGGTTCCATTCTACGTGGAGGAGGATGGCTGATAAAAAGCTGCAGTATTACAGAAGGGTAATATCTATTGGTGAAATATCTATTAGTAATACTTTATTTGCTCTTTCCTTTTTAGTCCTATGAGAAAAACTAAGGACCTGCACTATTCGATTGCAAAAAAATGGGTAATATTAATGTTTTCAGAAGAGACCAAAATAAACCCACCTGACCTGTGTCCCTCAATCAAAATCTCTTCTTGAATTATTGTTTTATTTGAAAGGAGGAGACAAGTAAAATGGCTACAACTGAAGACTTTAGATAAAGATGTTGGACAGGCCTCAGTTAGAGTTTCTTTGCTCCAAAAAATGGACTCTAAGGAGGATTCAAATGCAAAATCTTTTCATATCTTTGCACACTACCTAATACCCAAGTAGTGTGCATCAATGTTTCAATCAAGATAGACTTTTTGGGTTACTTCTTTTACTTTCCAACTGCATTTGACCTACAAAATGGCCCTATGTTGCAATAGACATATTGAAGCTCAGTCTTTACATGGACTGGATTTGCATATCATGTTAAATTAAAATATTGCTTGCTTTTGACTATGTAATATATGGGCACAATTATTATAGATGGTAAGAGGCCCCATGGCTCCGCAATTAAAGATGCTGAGCTTGTCCACTGGAAAGCTGATAGTTGAGGTTCGAGACCTGAGCGCTGCATGACAGGGTGAGGTCCCTTTGGCTCCTGCCAAACTAGCAGTTCGAAAGCATGCAAATGCATGTAGATAAATAGGCACCATTTCAGCAGGAAGCAAACAGCATTCTGTGATATACCGTATTTGCCGGCGTATAAGACAACTTTTTGCCCTGAAAAACATGCCTCCAAGTGGGGGGTCGTCTTATACGGCGAGTATATAACAAAGGTCGTCTTATACGCCGGCAAATACGTTGTTGTCACTCGGTGCAAGAGCGACGGGGGGGAGCTCCGCAACTTGCGAAGCCCCTTCAAGCCCAGCCGGAGTCTCTCTTCCTCCTCCTCCCCCACCCACCCACCCACCCACTCCGCTCGTGCGGCGGACAGGCAGGCTCCAGGCTTTGCCCCCATCCCTCACCTCCTTCCATCCCCCTCCACCCCCCAGTGGCAGAAACTTCGCCGCACGTGGGGATGAGTGGAGGGGTGGGAGAGCTGCGACGCAGCTCAAAGCTGAGAAAGCGCCATCCTTGCTTTTGTGCTTGGGAAGAGTTCGTGTTTTTGTTTTTGTTTTTCTCCCAGGAATGGGATGCTGCTCGTGCGATTTTCTTTGGGAAGTTTTCTCTTCCCGGTTTCAGCCTTTGCTCCGAATCCTCCCCCGATTCACTTCTGGAAAGGATGCTTGTGTAACTCTTTTCCTAAGCGTTGCTGGGGTGGAGGGGGCAGTGTGCAGCGTGAGCGAGAGGCTCTTTTCCTTTCTCCCTGAGCACAAAACCGTCTGCCTTCTTCTCTCTTGGACGGACCGAGCAAGGCTAATAAGATAATAATAAGATAATAAGATAAGATCCTAAGCGCGTTGTGGAAACAGATCTGGATCTCATTGGAGAAAGGTAGCAAATGAATGAACTGGTCTTTTGGCAAGTCTCGGGTAGGAACTCGACGCTTTCTGGAAAGTTAGTGAGCAGGAAAATAGACATCCTTTCCGCTTTCTCCCAGCGTGGGTATTTCATTATCCCTCCCTGTAAGAAGTAACAACCACAAAGCCAAGGGAAAAACGATGCGCAGGAAAAAGCCACAGTAGGAAGCAAAGATTTCTCCCCCCACCCTCTCTCTCTGAAATAATTAATGTCGCAATCAGTGTGGTGCACCCTTGGAGACAAATTGGTTGGGTAGGTGGAAAGATATTAAGAAACAACTCGACTGTTTTTCGTCCAGTTTTATTTTTATTTATTTATTTTCCCTGAAAAAGCAGATCGCTCAACGGTGTCACAAAGAAAGGGAGAGGAATTGAGTGCCAGCCTGAGAAAGGCGAAGCTGCCTCTCTAAAGCATTTTGGTGGCTTTGTAAGTTTGGGGGAAAGGGGCGGGGTGTCAATCAAGAATTATATCCAGAATACCCCAAGTGTTACAACTTACCGTATTTGCCGGCGTATGACTTTTTGCCCTGAAAAACATGCCTCCAAGTGGGGGGTCGTCTTATACGGCGAGTATATAACAAACTCTATATTTTGAGTGGAAATGTTGGGGGCTCGTCTTATACGCCCAGTCGTCTTATACGCCGGCAAATACGGTAGTCATTCTGGCCACATAACCACAGAAGAGTCTTCTGCATTCCTCTCAGCTAAGAAAAGGAGATGAGTACCACTCCTTGGATTTGGACACAATTGGACAGGGGAAATCTTTACTTTATCTTTATTATAGATGAGTGTTACAGACCAACTTGGCTGTCAGGAGTTTTAGGATCGGGTCTTCTCTGGCACTTTTCCTTTGACTCCTTTTTCTGGTGAATGCTAGGTAAGAAGGCCTAGGACAATTAGACTGAAAGCCTTCAGTCTGTTATGGAGCTACAGATCTTTCAAAGGCTCAAGCACTTGGTTTTTACTTGCAGAAGATCTATTTTGGCCCAGATAAGTTGAGTCATCAATTCAGGTTTTAAAATTTGCCTGCTGTTATTACTTTATGAGACTGTATTTGTAATGTCACACACTATATTGCTAAAGGGATACCATATTCAGAAATCATATTAAAAGGTTTTCATTTAAAAACAAGTATCTATTTTTATTGTAGGTTATAAGGAAAGGAGAAGTGAGCTGCTGCTGGATTTGTACAGCTTGCAAGGAGAATGAATTTGTGCAAGATGAGTTCACATGCAAAGCCTGTGAGCTGGGATGGTGGCCAAATAATGAGCTGACAGGTATGAGCAAAACTTTTTACAATAACAGTTTGTCACTACCTCAAAATAATAATGTTTATTTTACTTATTTAATCTTCCATTTTCCTTCTTAAATTCAATTCCAAAGCAAGATGTATAAGGAAAGGGGAGAAAAAGTACAATACCTGGACAGCCACAAAGGAATGTGTCTGATTACACATAACACCCCCCCCCCAAAAAAAATCAATGTTCCAACAGGTAGTCCTCATTTAGCAACTGCCTCATTTAGTGACCATTCACAATGATGACAGTGATGGGAAAACTAACTTAGCCACCAGTCCTCATATTCATAGATCCATAAAGCAAAAGAAAGCTGAAGTAAAATCATAAGCACTGTAACAGTTGCACTTAGCAACTGCTTCATTTAACAACTAAATTATTAAGTCCCAGCTGTGATCGCTAAATGAGAACTACCTGTATATGCATATTTCTATATGGGGATATACACTTAAGAAACTCTGGGCAACTGTGATCCTAAGCGGGGAGGAAGGGTGTATACATTCCTCCTGTTGTAAGTTTTTGACTCTGCTCTGCTATTTAAAGGCAATTATGATATCTACTTTATGTCCTTTGGTCAAGTGGCAGAATTCTTATGAGAATCTCAGAGGAAAGTAGGTGAAATCTCTGTTTGGGCTTTCAAAGTCTGCCTTGTCCTCTGATCCCAGTTGAACCACCATCTACTCACTATTTATAAAAATGGAAAACTGCAAAGTTTGGTGAATCGCCACTAACATTAAAAAGTAAATTGGCAATCAATGCAATTGCTGTAGGATCAGAGTAATAGGAATATAAGCTCTTGCATTTAAGTTCAATTCAAGTTTAACAAAATTTTCAAAGAAAGCATCGTGTGGGACATATTGCAATTGTCCGCTCTGAGATTCAGCTGCCAATATTGGTATAAGGAATGCAAAGGAGGGTGGAGGAGTTGGAAAGTTCAAGGTTATTTCGTATGTCGCATTAAAAAAATCCAGCTGCAGTTAATTGGTTCTCATGATTAATGAAGTGTAAGAAGTGGGAGAGAAGGTGGATTTTGTGAAACGTGCTGAAAATGACTTTTGCTTTAGAAATTCAATAGAAGTACCAGAGCTGTTCCTAATAAATCAGAGATTTATATACTTGTCTCGGAGTGATTGATTACCATGGACAATTCTGGATGCCTAACAGTAATACTTCAATATGGATTGTTACTAAGTTAATTTATAATGGTGTCAGTTAAAATTATGCAGTAAAATTAAAAAGAAACACTTCAAAAAATCAAAAGAAGCCATCGTTCCAAGTTAACATATGCTAGAAAGTCTGAAGGGGTGTGATGGCTCAGCGGTTAAAGATACTGAACTTGTCAGCTAAGAAAGTGGACATCCTGGATTCAAGACCGGAGTGGTGCGCAACAGGGTGAGCTCCCATTATTTGCCCCAGCTCCTGCCAACCTAGCAATTCAAAGCATGCAAATGTGAGTTGATAAATAGGTACCACTTCAGTAGGAAGGTATTCTGTGTGCCTCAATGTATAGTCATGCTGGCCATATGACCAAGAAAGTGTCTTCGGATAATGTTGGCTCCCTCAGCTAAGAAATGAACATGAACATCACCCCTTAGAGTTGGACATGACTGGACTGTGGAAACCTTTACCTTTAGAAATTCTGAATGAAACAAGTTCTTTTCCCAAATTAAAAAATTGACAGCCAGAATAATACATGTAGTTAGTTTCAGACAGTCGGTTGTTATGTAATATTTTATCTTCCACATGAAAATTGTATATATCTTACTACAGAGAATATTAATGGAGGCGAATGAGCTTCTATGATAGGATGTGAACTTTATTTGACTTCTGGAATATTTACAGCTGGAACAGAGGTGGTATTCAGCAGGTTCTGACCAGTTCTGGAGAACCGGTAGCGGAAATTTTGAGTAGTTCGGATAACCGGCAAATAGCACCTCTGACTGGAGATTTTACGGTATCCTTCCCCTGCCACGCCTACCAAGCCAAACTCACAGAACCGGTAGTAAAAAAATTGAATCCCACCACTGATCTGGAATAATATAAAATTACTCAAAGTATCATAGACACTGGGATTAGAAATCATCAGCCTTTCCGGCAGTTCAGATAACAAAGACAAACCATGAGTATTAACACTATCTTTATTGTAGGGTCATAGCAGTAACAGAATCTTGCAAGTCTGAAAGTACTTTCCCCCTCCTTACTTTTACTTTCCCCAAAACTAGGGAGTGCAGCTTCTATAACACTTTCTTCACCCTTATGCCTCCTTCTGTCTCAGTTGTTATTAATCAGACTTATCTAAGCTGCAGCTCTACCTTCTTATTTCTCAAGGTCATTTCCTCATACCATTACCTGAACTGTCTTATCAGCCCTTAATTAACTCCATGGCCTTCTAATTCATTTCTGAACACATCTGACAATGGAAATTAGGATAATTAGCTCAAGAATTTGGCATAGGTAGGAAACACTTAGCACTACAGAACCCAATGGATTTCCAGCACAAACTCAAGCTTGCTAAAAAATCTAAGCCATGTTTACCTCTGATCAATCACATTAACATTCACTTCACTTCCTAGGAGCGTTGTTCTACTTTGCTTCCAGTTGCTATTCCGTTCTTCTCCTTATCCCACCCCAAGAATGACACAGAAGAGATCTGCGTGTTCTTCCTGCCTGCTGCTCAGTCCCCCTTGCTCTATGATTCAAGAACCAATATGTCATAGTGGTTAAAATGCTGGGCTGCAATAGGGTAGACACAGGTTCCCTCAGCCATGAAAGTTCACAGGACAGTTTGGGTCAGCTGCTATCTCTCCACTCAATCAGCCAGATTCCAGGTACAAGGTATAAGTACAAGTTTCTTGAGGAAAAAAATATGATGAAGAATTGCTACACCTGCTACTACATTCCTGGAGAAAAAATAAGAACCCAGGAATGCTTTTAGCAATACCTTTACCAGGAAACTGGTATTTGTGCATACTGCTGTTAGTTATACCACCCTGGAAACTACAAATAATTTGAATTAATAATTTGCTTTAAACAAAGAACAACAGCATTTATTTTTGATAGTCCGATCATAAATAAGATTGATTCTGTACAATTTTTGCACTCCAAAACCTGAAGTTGCTGTGAATTTTTAAGAGTTTAAAATTTACAGTTAGTTTTCACCACATGTATCATTACAATTGTAGGGAAGCATTGAGATTATTGGAACATTGTGAGGGAGTAAAACTGTTGGTGGCAATAACGGCTTAAACCATCCAACTCCTATATTTGTTGGAAATTAATTTGGCTTTTTCTTCTGCTCAGCAGGCATTTATAATATACGAAGCATTCATTTGAAACTTTATATACCCGTGCCTATATTATCAAACTCATGACTGTTGACCAAATAAATTAGTGCCCAAACTGGGCAATCAGCATAAATAGGATGATGTATCCCACTCATGTACCCTTAGCCTAGTAGATCTTTTATTCCTATTTTCTCTAGAAACTGAATGCAGGGTTTCATTTAGGTAAAACAAATGAACAAAAAATAGTATTATCTTGACAGTTAATGAAACTGAAGCAGCTGGATTTCTGGCTGTCCAGATTACAAGCTATGCAGATAAATAATTGTATAGATAATGCTGTCATGTAAAATAAGGATTGAAATGCATTTTTTCTATTTAAAAAACCCTATTCTTAATATCGCTTTTAATAGTCAGGAATGTTGTCTAAGTAATAATCAAAATGTCCAACCACTTTAAAAATTAAATGCCTCTGCTCTCTAATTGTCTTATATACTGTAAATGTCTCAGAAGGTAAATAAATATGTTGGCAGGAGAATTAATTTCTATCTATGTGTTACTAAATAGAAACTGTAACTAACATCTGTTTGGTCTGAATGCTGTCTTGGGAATGTTCGTTGGCCTTGAAGTTGTAAGTATAAAGTTTAGAAAAGAATAGATTTTGAAAACTTTAGTTCTCTTCTTCAAATTGCTATGAACAAATTAAGAAGGGTCTATTCTTTTTTATGTGGAGTAAGAGATTACAACAATGATACACAAGAGAATTTGTGCTCGTGTAGCAGCTTTCCATTGTGTTCCCTTTCTTCTGTCCAAATTCATGGAGAAGATTTAGCAAATACTTAGGGAGCGGGAAGGAGGAAAAATCATCTATCCTGTTGGCAGATTTTGTCCTATCAGTGGCATGACATAATTAGATGAAGCTTTTTTTACTATCTTTTGTGCAAAAATTGCTTGTTTTGATATGAATGCAGGATCACTTATGTTATGCAACTGCTCTTTAGGAATCCCAAAGGAGCTCTTTATTTTGAAATATTTGTCTGCTTATCCAATCATTTCTTTTCTCTCTCTCTCTCTCTCTCTTTTTTCTATCCTGTAGGCTGCCAACCTATCCCTGTAAAGTATCTGCAGTGGAGTGACATAGAGTCCATTGTAGCAGTGGTCTTCTCTTGCCTGGGCATCCTGGTCACCATGTTTGTTACCCTTATATTTGCACTGTACAGGGATACCCCTGTCGTCAAATCCTCTAGCCGGGAGCTGTGCTACATAATACTTGCGGGGATCTTCCTTGGTTATATATGCCCTTTCACTCTCATTGCTAAGCCCACAATCACTTCATGCTACCTCCAGCGTCTCCTGGTGGGGCTTTCCTCTGCCATGTGCTACTCTGCCCTTGTAACAAAAACCAACCGCATTGCACGCATTCTGGCAGGGAGCAAGAAAAAAATTTGCACCCGCAAACCACGCTTCATGAGTGCTTGGACCCAAGTAGTCATTGCCTCCATTTTGATCAGTGTACAGCTGACATTGGTGATTACACTGATCATCATGGAGCCCCCTTTCCCCATCCTTTCCTACCCCAGTATCAAGGAAGTCTTTCTGATCTGCAACACCAGCAACTTAGGTGTGGTTGCCCCAGTGGGCTACAATGGACTTCTCATCATGAGTTGCACTTACTATGCTTTCAAAACTCGCAACGTGCCGGCCAATTTCAATGAAGCCAAGTATATTGCCTTCACTATGTATACAACGTGCATCATTTGGCTTGCCTTTGTACCTATATACTTTGGGAGCAACTACAAGATCATTACAACTTGCTTTGCCGTGAGCCTGAGTGTGACAGTTGCCTTGGGGTGCATGTTCACTCCCAAGATGTATATCATCATTGCAAAGCCCGAAAGGAATGTCCGCAGTGCCTTCACCACTTCCGATGTAGTGCGTATGCATGTCGGGGATGGCAAGACACCTTGTAGGTCCAACACTTTCCTCAGCATATTCCGGAGAAAGAAGCCAGGCGCTGGGAACCCAAAGTAAGTACTTTGACAATGCACCTCTATATAACACATTTTTTTCTTCCTTCTTGTTTCAAAACCTATGTTTTTTTAAAAAAAAATAATAATAATATTTGCATTTAAAAAGCTAAGCAAGGCAAAATCTGAAATAGGGATCTAGTCTTCCTCTTTGTTGCTTTGAAACTGCAACCAGTCTAATATTTTGACATGTTCTTATCATCTCCCGTCTTATAAACCTTTCTGGTTTCCTTTTGTTTTTGTTTTCTGCTCCCTAACAATGTGCACATAAAATAATTGGACAGCACAGCGATAGTAAACTGTCAACAAATCTTGGAAAGGTTGTTTTTACATCTACAATAATGTTTCATGTCTGTGCAAATTCAGCCACACAATGAAGAATTTACTAAGCCTTTACTAACTTATAAATTAGGCTTCTCACAGAGACAACTGAAAATCTCAGCTCTCTAGATGCTCAGCCTTTATTTGGTGTGACGTATTCAATAGAAAACTCACATGCATCACCCAACAAGATTAGTTTCTTTACTGCAGACAAGAAAGAAACTTTATACTATACATAAAGAAGGTTTGCTCTCTCCGATGTTTAAATTCTAAGCCTGTTCCTGCTTCTCCAAATTAGCAGATACTGGATTGCTCTCTTAGCCTTGAGAGACAATTGTCCTGAATTGACTTCATTTCTTACATTATGGGCCTTACTAATGAACTGAGATTCGGTTATGCTCAGTTGTTGATTAAGTCTGAATTGAACAGTCTTAATCTTCTAAGAGTCCTTTTTTTCCTCAATAAGCTTTTTTTATACTCCAATATATGACAGGTAAGTCACCTGGAAAGGTTCTTAAAGCCATGTCAAATTCAGTATTTTTCTGACTCTTGTTGTGCTTAACAAAAATGGTGAAAGCTATGCTCACCCAAACTACTTTGCAAGTCTGCCAGAGTTGTTGGAAGGCTGTGCACAGAACACCACTTTAACCAACAGGTTGACAAATATTGTATTTCAGCAGCTTTCAGCTGACTGAATCTTTTCCCTAGAAATAATAGGCCTCACATTGTTTATGAATTATAGTGCAAGATTCTCTAAGAAAAAATCTTCTTGAACTTCATGTGAATACAGCAGAACCTTATGATACACTCACTCAATCATTTTTTCACTGCCTGATGAAAAATCTCAGAATTTTTTTTCTATTCATGCAGTCTCTGTTGAAAGAAGAAATTAATAGAGGCTTTTCTGTGGTTTTCCCTTTATTTAAACAGAAGGAAGGAAAGTTGTGGGATGATAATTATATGCACAAGTAGCTGCAGGGCAATTAGATGAATTTCTTATCTTATAAAGCAAAGTTTACACACACACTTCTATATAATATAGAGATGATATCTGAGACTATCATTATCATCTTTATCATCATCCAACTAATTTAGTTTAATATTCATACTTGACTAATATCATAGGATTCTACACAGTGTTATTTCTAGATTAGTATTATTAGACAAAAGTGGTTCATCCCTGAATAGAAAGTAATGATAAGCTAAGCTATTTTTGAAGGGCTCAATTCAGGGACTTCTGGAAATGTAATTGCAAGAGATCTTCTCAGGATGGCAGGTATGTAACTACCGATTCTGAATGATTAGCAGGATTTTAAAAAATGCCCTGAAATAGCAATCCATATAATCTTTTAAAATTTATTTAGTTTTTGTTATAATAGTGGTGCAGAAAAATAGTTAGAACCATGAATTTGGGAAGATTACATGTACAAGAATAGGTAAATGTTATGCTTAATTGTTTTTTGTCTTTAATAGCAGAAAATTCAGTTCTATCTGTTATGAGGAATATAATGTTTCTGACAGGGTTTTAAAACCATTTTTGTTCTTTTCCAAGAACCAATATGAAATGTTAAAATAATTACTCTGATAATTTTATAATTCTTATCTTTTTTATTTATTAAGTTTTAAAAACAAAGGAACAACATTAAAATGTCCAAACAATATCAATAAATATTGTGCAATTAGAGACAGGAGAAGAATAGATAATAGACAATATTGAACATTTCATTATCAACAATGAGTTCCTGACCATTTGACTTTGAAAAAAACATCATAAGCTCAGCTGAGAATTTAGTCTAGGGGAAAAAATGGAAGTAGATAAAGAACTGGAAGAATTGAAAACCATTTCCCTGGAGTTTTTTTGTTCATAATATCTCCCAAAATGCACTAAAGTGCTATTTGAATTTGCATGCAACTTATGAACTTTGAGGAAAAAATATTTATGACTGTTTACTTTGTGTGAAAATACATATAAAAATAAACGTTTTGGAGAGATTTATTTTTAAAAAATCAGATTATTGCAGAAACAGACAGAATGTATTAATGAACTACAATGGTGAGGGGATACCAACAGAATTAGTCAAGAGAGCAAACCATTGCCTTCAAAAAGGATTTTATTATAAAAGCATATCTTAAAATAAAGATTTCAGTATAATTTCTTATCCCTTCCTTACAATACAGCATGGACATGACCCAGAAACAGGCTATTTATTTATAAGAGCTGCTAGAGAACAAAAATGGAACTTGATAAGAAAGAACGAGACAATTTTACAGACTTGGATATTGTAAGAAACAAAATGATGCTTCCTCTTCTTGGCTAAAAAAAAAAATCCAGTCTTTATCCATAGTAGAAATTCAAAATAGTAATATTTAATCAATGTTTGCCTTTGTAAATGTTCAGATGATCTTCTGTGTGAATTAAAGTTCATCATACCTAGTTTATATATAATGTTAAGCCATAATATGGTTTGGGATTTGGGGGCTCAGTGTAATTCAGTATTATTTGGAATCAGGAACTCTGGGATGTAAAACATGGTTTAAAAAATCTAGCTATTTCTTTCATTCTATCCATGTCAGTCTCCCACCCTTCCAGAAGAGCAAGGCCGAGACCAAGCCAACACCATCTCCAAGCTCCCCATCAAAGAAGCAGTCATTATTATCACAGTCAAGGAAGGGATCCAACTGCTGTGCCCTATTCATTCTTTTGCATTGGCCTGCAAATTTAACAGCACAAGATGGCAGTGGAGCTTCCCTGTCTGGCTTACTGATTTTCTCTGAATTTAATAATGCCAAAATAGGACAGAATGAATACATTAACATTTTCCAGGAGAAAGAAACACAACCTCATTTTCATAACTATGTCTAGAGCAGCATTCTCCAGCCTAATGTGGTCCAGATGTGTAAGGTTACAAATCCATTGTTCTGTCTGAGATGAAAGAAGTTTTTCTGGCTAAGATTGATGGTGGTAGGACAGGGTATGGGGGGAGGGGTTGCTCTTAAATTATTTTCCTTTTTATTGCATAATTTGTTGCTTGACTCTTCACAAAAGCAGGATTTAAAAAGAATCTCTACTAACCTTTTCAAACATTTTTTTAATAATAGCAAAAGGAATTACATGAGGAAAATATTTATCTTTTTAAAGATATTTAAACTATTTTTCTAAATATTTATCTGCAGTATGCACATAATGTACAAATAATCTCTGTATGAGTTATGCATTGTAAGAACTCATTTTTAAAAATATTTGACAATTGTCCACTATTGTCCAATTGTCCAATGGTGTTAGGAAGTTTCTGAGGAAATCTTTTTCTTATAACATTTTTAATATTGTAACTTTGCCTTTGATTTTTTTTTCTGCTCAGACTTTATGAAATTAGAAACTAATAGTAAATTATATCCTCTGCATGGATGAATGAATATTAATTGCATGAAAAAATGAAAACACTGCCATGACCATATAGAATAGTTGCAAGCCTAAATTTTAACCCAAGCTTGTTTACAGAAGCAAAAGATGCTGCGGTGGAGATGCACATGTTATTATGCTGCATAATCATTAACATGCTGATGGGTGTCCAGGAAAATAATATTAACTTTAAAGTACTGTCTCAGCAAGCCAAATATCTGTAAATGTGATGCTGTCTGAGCTTGGCTGTTTGCTTGCAGATGTTTCATTACCCAACTAGGTAACATTATCAGTGCACTACATATTTGCAGAAGGAAGCTTTTGCCGTTTTTTAGTTATTGTCCGTCATTTGGAGTTGGGAGACAATATAAAACTTAAGCAAATAAGAACTATAAGTCTCGTGAATGGGAAGAAGGGGAACTTAGAATAATAGAGTCAACAATGTTCTGAACCATTGCCCAATCACTTCTTCTGTACAGTTGTATTGGGGATATTTTCTCCATAATAACCCTCCCTCCATAACAGCCAAAATTCAGACAGCACCAACGTCTCCATAGTTTAACCCTGAGCTGCCTATTCTCTCCTATTGGAGATATAAATGTATTTGTGAAGATAATCACAGAGGTCAACCATCATATATCATTCAACCATCATCTGTAACAAAGAGACAAGGTTTACTTTACCTAAACCAGTTCTGAATGATGTTTACCTAGCTTAGTTCTTAGAGAGAGAAAAATCCCTTGTCTATCTATCTCCTTGTCAGTTGATATCCAATACTTAATATTAACTTCTTGTCATATCCAGCTATTGCTTCTTTTGAAAAAAAAAAAGTGCTCAAATCATCACTGATTCTTCAGGAATAACAACAAAAACAATAGCAAAGAGCAATTCTGCTTGAGGTGGTCTTCTAAGAAACAAACTCCAATGGAATTTCCTTTCCTTTTGCTCAACAGTCATTCCATTGGGCTTTGGCAGAAGGAGATGAAGACTCTAATAGTAGTAAAATTAACTTTCAAATGTTTTTATTCAATTTCTCTTTTCTATCTTTTCTTTTCAATTCAATGGAATGTTGGAAAGAAATAATGTAAAGGGATTTAAGGTATTTTCTATCCAGCCATCTATCAGCAAGAATAACTTTCCAAGAACAGACAGAATGGGACCAGTTTAATATAGGAGAAAAAGTCAGTAAAAGTAGCTAGATTGGAAATTGATCCAGATTTGGGGTGGAGTGGGGGATTTCCTATAGAGAAAATATCCCCAATACAACCCTATGGAGGATGTGATTGGACAATGGTTCAGAACACTGCTGAATCTATGATTCTAAGTTCCCCTTCTTCCTATTCACGGGACTTATAGTTCTTATCTGCTTTTAAGTTTTATATTGTCTTTTAACTCCAAATTATGTACAATAATTTAAAAAATGCAATGACCCCTCCTGCAAAAAGTCAAAAAACTAAAAATACATACAAATAACTGTTCCCACAGATACCAGTATGCTTCACCAAGATCACATCACCACCACAGTATGATAAAAAGATGAACAGGTAATAGGTCTATGTATATTTCATGCCTGGGGGAAAAAACCTGATGTATTAAGAATTATTTCATCTCCTAACCTGTTGGAAACTTGAAAATGATCACATTCCTTTAACAAATAGCAAATACATGCTTGGTTTGTGATAGGTTGGAAAACACTTCATTCAAATAATTTTGGACTCATAGGTAAGCCTGTTTTTCTACATCCTTTGATAAGAAAGGATTAACAATTATTTAAAATTATAAATGCACATTGGAAAAAATGAACATTGTCCACAAACCCCTCTTATAATCCATAAGGAATATAAGAATTTCTTACTTTAATTTGTCTATTTATCTTTTATCTCTTCCCTCAAAATGCTATGAGATAAAAAAAAAAAAACTAAAGGGTTATAAATGTTTACAACTATTTAAGTTTATTACAGTAAAACATAACATCTGATTGAAATTGGATGAGTCTGAAACATTAAACATTTTACAGCCTGGCAATATCTATTAATTACTTCAAACAGCTATTCATTTTTCCTATTTTCATTTATACTGTCATGCCCCTGGTGGAGACTGACTCTGAGGAAGAGGCGGAACAGCCGACAGGGTGTGGAAGTGTGGCTCCAGAGCAATGGTGGGATTCAAAAAAATTTACTACTGGTTCTGTGGGCGTGGCTTGGTGGGTGTGGCAGGAAAGGATACTATAAAATCTCCAGTTAGAGGTGGTATTTGCCGGTTCTTCGAACTACTCAAAATTTCCACTACCGGTTCTCCAGAACTGGTCAGAACCTGCTGAATACCACCTCTGCTCCAGAGGTTGTGGAGGAGGCTGGGAAAGGGCAGAGGCCGGCTGAGCAGTGAGAGGAGGACCCAGGCCCATCCCCTATCCGTCCTAGGGAAGTTTGTAGTTTGTTTGGTTTTTATTTTCACCTCTATCTGCTCATTAAATTCGGACTGTACTGCTTTCTTTTGAAGACTATTTTTGAGTACGTTTTATCTCCAACTGAGAATTATTGAACAGTGGGGGCAAGTTGGGGGCATTAAAGGACATTTATTTATTTATTTTGGATTTTGTTACATTTGTGTTACACTCTGGGTCATCACATATACATCTTTTGAGGCCAAATGAAAAGGCTATTTGGAGAGTAAACTTAACCCATTTAGTTGAAAGTAAATTCCACTGAAATTGGTTGGATTTACTTCCTAATGATTGTCTCTGAATATATTACGAACATTGAGGAGTTAAAAAAGACTAAAGGAAAATATATTATTTTTATAGGGAAAAAATGCCAAGCAGGCTGAATATAGGATGCTGAGAGAGAAGAAGAAAGGAAGTCATTCATGCTATATATTTATGAAATGAATTTTCCTTGGAAATACACATTGTGGTTTTTTTTTAAACAAACAATAAAATAAGGTTTATAATATTTTCTTTTTAGATTCTTATTTCAATGCCCAATAAGATTCTCACTCTGTTAAAAAAAATCATCTCATAAAGAGTTTCTAAATTTGTACTGGTATTTAGAAAGATTGGAAATCTACAAACTTGTTATTAAGTGATTTGAAAATCACATACTATGTCCCGCAAAGTGAAGTCATTGCTTACTCATTTTAATGCCCACCTCAGCAATTAAACACAAGGATCATGCTTCCCCTTTTATGTCTCTATTTATTATAAACTGTTTACCATTAACTACATCATTCATTTTCCATTCTGCACTGAAACAAAAGCAAAAAGTCCTGTGGACTACATAACAAGTGATCAAATAATTAAACACCTAAGGAAATGCTTCTGAAAAGAATATTTCACTAAAGCGAGAACAATTCACAAATGCCCACAGAATTCCTGGGGATAATTTTCTGTTTTCTTGAAGTTTTCAAATGAAACAAAGGCACTCATGCATACTGTATATATTAGCAACTCTCTCCTTTGTTCATATTGTGTGGGGGACACAGGATCCCAGCAAGACTATCTTAAATCTTACCAACATTGCAAATATCTTTTCATTGTTAACAGAGAAATATCTTAAATATATACATGCAATCTGAATACCAATGAAATGATTAATGTTGCATTTGCATCAATGTTTTCTGTTCTGTTAATATCATTTCCCCTTTTCTTCTTCTTAAATTTAGGTTAGCTGGGTTAAATTTTAATGGAGAAGTATGCTAAATTTTGAATATTTGACTTTCAATGTTCTTTCTCTTGCATATTTTACTTAACAAGAATTAATTACGATGCACTGCCCAAATGTTTGCCTTGGCTCAGAAACCTATGCAAGATGCAGATATGTATTTTATTTTATTGGTTTATCAAATGTAGAGACTGCTCATCTCACGCAAAGAGCAACTCATCATTCTGTACCTATCAGTCTGAGGGAGCCTTACCCTACCACCTCCCCTACTTCTAATAATCTCTGCCAGAAATATGTTCTCAGAAAAGTCACTGGATAGTACAATAATTGTACATGACATCCATTTGTGAAATTTGTTGACAATCCAAGATCTGAGTTAACCTAAGTAAGCAGTAGATGATTACTCTTCCTCTCTTTGCTCTTTCTCCATTTCTCCATGATGCCCTTAGATAGAACTGAGTTCCCTAGCCAGTCATGTTCCTTATTATCTGATAGGTTTGCTACCCCAGTTTATCTTTTAATTTTATAAACATATTCTAATTTCCAGATCTAGGCTTCAAAAATCCAGATGACCATGGTGACAGCAACAATTCCTGTAAACTCTTTGATCATGGTCATTGGATTTTTGCAGCCCAGATTTGATAGTCCTATTTTAAATTAAATAAGTTGGTTTGCTACATATAAAGCACCATCATCATGGTTCAGTGGGAGACCATCAGGGAAGACCACATATGTAAAATAGACTGAGAATTTTTTTTTAGAAAACCAGGAAGACAGAAATGGAAAATCTCTTCTATTATTGTGCCTAGAAAGTATCTGAATCTGTCTATGAAGTCACCGACAATCTTCCTTAACTTGAAGGTGATTTTATCTTTACCTTGCAAAAGAAGAATCAATAAGGCTTCTGCAAATGTAAACCATTTGTTTGAGAATGTCAAGCAACCCCATAGACAGATGGATAGTCCTTGTATGTGAAGGGTTTCAAAAAGCCTTCTGAAAAGATTGTCAAAAATCAGAGACAACACTTTGTTCTGGGCTAGTAAAGAATAGGAAAAAAGGGAGCAAGAATAAATGAACAGTTCTTACAGTGGGAGATATAAAATGTGACGGTTCTCTAACTGACATAAACGGTCTGGAATTACAGTTGAACAGTTAGCAAGTCAAGCCGGCAAGGACACAAAATGCTTTGTTTTTCAGCATAGAGAAGAGTGGATTGATTTTGATGACTCCAAAGGATCCCTTCAAAATTGGTGAAGGGACAACGAAATGGCAAATGAAATTCTGTTTAAATGCAATGCAATACATATTGGGGGCAGGCAGTGCCTGACTAGGAAAAGCTACTGTTGCTGTCATAGATCATTCGGTTAAAATGTTAACCTAGGACACGGTAGCTGTAAAAAAGACAAAACATTTCATTTTTGTGAATCATTAGGGAAGAGATCAGGACTAACATATCCATTAAGAATGATATGATCACATTTGATGTTTATATTTCCCATGGCATCTGAAAAGTAAATTGTGTGGATAAAAACATGCAGAAAAAGACAATCTCTGCAAATCCTATAACAGGGGTGTCAAACTTGTATTGTCACGGCGGCATCACGTGACATATAGGGACTTTTCTCCCCTTTGCTAAACCGGGCGTGGGCATGGCCAGGGTGCAACGCATCCGGCCCGTGGGCTGCGAGTTTGACAGCCCTGTCCTATAACATGGAGGCTTGAAATTTTCATGTTTGAGTTGGGTAGGTTTCCTGGAAAAGATGGGGAGCAACAGAAAGATATGAATTTATTCATTGTGTGAGTGAATCTGTGATAATATACTCGGTTATTAAAACATTTTTCTATAGTATAACTGTATAAAACAATGTATTATTACATTGTGATAATACAGTTTGTCATACTTTTTTTTTTAAAAGAGTTTGTACAAGCAGTATATAATGCATTATTTCAAGGAGAAGATAAATTTTCCTATGAGCCTCAAGAATAAATTTTGCTTGGGTTCAGTACAATACTCCATATGCTTTTTGCTTAAGAATTTGGAGGTTGCAGTATTTTAATTCTTTCTTCCTTGCTATTTCTTGCCTTATATATAAAAAAAAGGTGCCAAGGGGGAATTTAAAACATGTACCACAGTGAATCATTTGAAATTACTCAGCTGAAACTTTGCAGACTTAGTGTCCTTAATATGCTAGTAATCTGTCCTTAATAAAGCTTCCCTGTATTACAGAAACTGTTGTTAAGCTAACCGACCTATAATTTCCTGAATCCCCAGATCCTTTTAAAAAGTTAATGTTCCATTTGTTTGTTTTCAATCATTGGGTGGTGCAGAGGCCAATCTTAGACAATAAAAAGATGTGGGGTGTTTGTTAAAAGGCCAATAATTTTGAGATTAAATTTTGGTTATATGTCTTATTTTGTAAAAAATAATATCACTGCACATTCTTTTCTTTTCTTTCTCTCCCTCTGATTTGCATTTTACTTTCCATTTGTTTGGACTGTGAACAAGTCTGTATTCTCTCTCTTTTTTTATCTACACAAGCAAGGTGTCCACTTTCCAAAGAATTTTTTTTTTTTTTTTTGCTCCTCATGGCTTCTTTGACTCTATTTGTTAACAACGCATATTCCCTCTGAATGTAATTATCTCTCTTGATTGGTTTGGCACCATCTAAAGGCTATTTGTTATTTTACTATTATCTTGAAATTTATTCTCATCATTAAAATCATCCCTAAGTGGTACATAACATACAATGTAACAAATTGAATATATAAAAACCAATAGAGCATCTCTACAATAAATATTACTAATATCAATACAGCATCAAATATCAAGGAGAACAGAGATATTACTTTGTGCATAGCAAGTGAGAATATACTGGGGAACAGAAGCAGTAGCTGAAAGCATCCAGTTCTGTGTGACTGCCTGTCTGCAGAATATCACATCATCAATAAAATCTCCCTTGGCAACTATAGTAATCCAACAGACTCTAATCAGGAAAAGATATTTCAGTTCCTGGACTTTTATAAATGTTTTTGTTTCTGAACAACAAAATATGAAAGGTGATCTGGTAGAAAATAGACACTTTAAACCAGTGGTGGGGTCCCAAAAATTTTACTACCGGTTCCGTGGGCGTGGCTTGGTGGGCGTAGTGTGGTTTGGTGGGCGTGATGTGGCTTGGTGGGTGTGGCTTGGGTGTGGCAGAGGAAGGATACTGTAAAATTCCCATTCTCTCCCTATCCCACTAACCTGCTTTCCAGCTCCGTTCTCCTGTGCAGGGCAACAAAACAAAACCCAGCCGATCAGCTGGGACTCAAGAGGCAGAAAATAGATGGGGTGGGGCCAGTTAGAGGTGGTATTCCAAACTACTCAAAATTTCCGCTATCGGTTCTCCGAACTACTCAAAATTTCCGCTACCGGTTCTCCAGAACTGGTCAGAACCTGCTGAATACCACCTCTGCAGTTTCCTATGCATGGTACATTGTCCATCTCTTTTCCACTACATTCTGCATCAGATCTGCATCAACTTCATCCACAAATCCAAATAGAGAGCCACACAGCAATCCAAGAAGGAAGTTAATAATCCATGCATTACTGTGGTAAAAATATGACTCTTCAAGGCAGGACATAGCTGATGCACCAATTAAATGTATAGTGTATGTTCCTGCTATGGAAATTACCTAAATACATTAGTAGTGAATCTAGAGATGCTCCTATTTCTTTTTTTACTCTGGGCCTGTAAACTCCCCAAGTTCTATAAACACTGATTAGCATTCAGTGTGTAACAATTTGTTGTGATCCAAACCATCAATATGTGTAAGTACTGAGAAGTAGCCAATTTAAAGGTATTAGAGAAAAGCTGGATATCATTTACCTGTCAATGACATCATGCCTTAGATTTCTAATGACCTTCTAATGCCATCACATACATATTAAATAGCATTTTGGGTGAAGTTCTATTCAAGAACACTCTGGAACTGGTTATACAAATTACATAGAATAGTTGCAAAATACTTTTCCAATCTCCAGTTTATTGAGATTGGTCAGAAGAATTTAAGCAGCAAGCATAAGAAGGTTATATTTCCTTTCTCTATCCCTAGTTCCCTTTTCTATAGAAATAATCTCTAAGAATATATAAGAGTAATTCTGTCCCTGAAGTGGACCAGCTGAACATAGGCTTTAAAAAGAAATCAATATCTTCTAATAATGTTTGCAATTTAATTGCTACAATTTCTTGAATATCTTGCCTCCAAAGGTAGGTATTTGCCAAATCTAATTTCAATAAGACTTTTTTTTTTAGGTGACCGGCATTATTCTATTATTCAGCAATGGGTTAACAGTTGCTGTTAGGAATAACATAGGTTACCTAACGTAGTTTGGGTAAAATAATATATATAGACTATAATAGTGAGTTTAAGTGTGTGTCACTTTAACTGCAAAGCTTGTAATTTTGGGTGCGGCTGTAAATCGCCATAAGAGGGAGCAAGAGAACTGGATTGATTGCTGGCTTACTGGATTGCTTGCTGACGATGATGGATTGTTAACTGCGTGTTCTCTGCTGTTGCTGAAGGAAGAAAGGAGGTTCGACTTCTTCATATCTCTACTGCGAGGAGATATATTACTGGACTGATATTTGTAAGTTTACTGACCTCTTTTTCGACACTGGACTTTGCAACTAATTAATCCCCGGACGGACTGAACTAGTGTATGATATATGGACTGTTTGACTATGCTATAACTATTACTGGAATAAACTATTTAACTAACACATTGTATCTGTTTTACTGAGTGTAAACTACAACAACGTTTATCTCACATATTTGCCTGACTGCCTGACTGCCGTGCAGGTTCTGCTAGGGTGTATATCCCTAACACTGGTTATGGGCCCAGCTGCACAGTCAGACTAACCAGGATATAACAGGCTTATATAAAGTGAGAGTTTGTGTAGTTACACAATACTGTAAACAGACAGCTGTGTTTTATTAATTATAGTTTAATATCCAGAAAAAGATGGCACAAGTCAATTTACAAAGTTTGTCTCTAATATCCAAACTGGATGGAACAAACTATGTTTCATGGTCTATGAAATGCAGCCTACTTCTACGCAGAGAAGGTTTGTGGAGTATAATTCAAAACCCACCAGAGGTAGATGCTTGGGATCCGGAGGATGAGGATGATGCCCAGAAAATACAAGAATATAAACTGAAGAATGAGCAAGCTCTCTATATAATAGGACTGACACTCTGTGACCAGCAGCTTGTCCATATTCGTGGAGAAGAAACAGCTGCGAAGTGTTGGGAGAATTTAAAGAAGATTTATGTTCAAGACAGTGTAGGAGCACATATAAATCTTACATGGAAACTGTCCAGAACACATCTTCAAAAGAATGGAGACATGTTAAATCATATAAACACCATGAGAGAATTTTTCAGGAACTGCATGAAAAAGAACTTATCTTCACAGAACTACATCAGGTTTATATAATTTTGTCTTCATTAGATGAGAGCTATGACGACTATGTAACTTCACTGGAAGTACTGCCAAAAGATAACCTCACATTAACTGACATTACTGGCAGATTAATTGAAGAAGCCAGGAGAAGGCTTGAAAGGGATCAACTCAGAAGGGAACCACAAGAAGATAAAGAATCTTCGACAGCCTATACAATTAGAAAATGTTTTAATTGTGGAGGGAAAGGACATTTGGCTAGATTCTGCAAGAAAGGAAAACGCAACAATGCCAGCCAGAATGCTAAAAGGCATCAAAACGATAAAAAAATGCTTAGAGTTAGCCATGTATAGCAACGAAACTGTGAATAATAATTTATGGGTTGTAGATAGTGGAGCATCGCACTGCATAACGAAAGATAAGAAAAGATTTGTTAAGATGTCCACGAGTTCACAGCAGATATCGTTAGCTAATGGCTGGAAAATGAAAGCAAAAGGTGAAGTTATTGCACATTGTTCTTGCATAAAAGAAAATGTAAAAATGTTATATGTACCACAACTTAAGTTTAATTTGCTTTCGGTTAGAGTTTTGGTTAAACTAGGTTATGTAGTTACCTTTAGGGGAGAAAACTGCATAATAGAAAAGGAAGGTAAAAAAGTGACTGCAACTTTAAAAGGCGAATTGTATGTGTTAAATGATAATTCATTAGAGGTAGCTAACACAGTATATAATAACGTTAAACCTCATGATGAATGCATACATTTGTTACACAGACGTTTAGGGCATATAAATTTTAAAATGCTCAAGCAAACGATTGAACTGTCTGAAGGTATAAAACTGAAGCCTTGCAGTAAGTATTTGCACTGTAATGCTTGCAGTCAAGAAAAAAGCAAGGTAATACCAGCAAATAGAATAAATGGATTTAAGACAAAGGAACCTCTAGAGGTCGTATTTGCTGATATTATAGGTCCTAAAAAACCAAGTGTGGGAGGTGCTCGTTATATATTAAGCATAATGGATCATTATTCTAGATATGGTTTCTGTTATTTAATGAAGAGTAAAACGGAAACATATCAAAATTTCTTTAATTGGTTGGTTTGCAGAAAGAAAAACTAAAAGGAAACTACTAACTCTTGTAACTGATAATGGTACGGAATTTATAAACAATAAATTCCAAAATAGACTGAAGATGGCAGGTGTTGAACATAAAAAGTCTGCACCATATAGGCCACAACATAATTCCTTTATAGAAAGACGAGGCCAAACAATACAGGCAATGGCTCGTACTATGTTGTCGGATTCAGGATTACCTGAAACTTTGTGGGGAGAAGCATTAATGTGTGGTAATCATATATTGAATAATGTTGTTAACTCAACAACAGGTGAATTACCATTCACACGGTGGCATGGTAGAAAACCTGACCTAAGCTACATGCACACATTTGGAGCACCAGCATGGGTGCATATTCCTACACAATTGAGACACAAGGGGCAGCATAGGGCTAAAAAGTTATTCTTTGTAGGTTATGAATCTAATCACAAATCATACAGATTCTGGGAAAAAGGTGCACCTAGAGTTTACTGTAGTGCTAGTGCACAATTCCTTGAACATGTAGGATGGGAAAAACTGGAACAAGATTCAAGTAAGGAAGTAATCATAGAAACCTACAAAAGACCAAAATCACATATCAGTAATAAGAAGAATACAATTAAAGAGGAAGTACAGGAAGAGCACAAAGGACCAGAACAGGAAGAAATAGATGAATAGGAAGAAATAGATAACCAGGAACAGGTAGTACATGAAAGTCCACCTGTAAGCCCTGTAATGCCTACGGTCAACACGTGAAACCAGACCACCTGACAGGTATCAAGCAAGTGTAGTTTGCCAAGTTAGTAAAGTTCCAACTACTGTTGAAGAACTTAGAATGTATCCAGCAAAGGAACAAGAAAATTGGCAAAGAGCAATGGAGAAAGAATTAAATTCATTAAAACAAATGGAAGTATATGAAAATGTTAAATTACCTCCAGGTGAAAAGTCCATTGGCTGTAAATGGATATTTAAATTAAAAACAGGTAAAAATGGGACTGTTACCCATAAGGCTAGGTTGGTAGCTCAAGGATTTAATCAAACTGCATGTGATTATGATGACGTATTTGCACCGAGTCTAAAAGCAACAACCTTGAGAGCAGCTTTAGTGTGGGCAGCTAAGAAGAATTATATTGTAAATCACTTAGATGTAGAAACTGCCTATCTGCATGCACCATTGCAGCACACTATATACCTAAAGAAACCTGTAGGAATTAAGGATAATAAAACAAAAAATAATGACTGTTGGAAGCTTAAAAAGAGTCTCTATGGATTAAAACAATCTGGTTACAAATGGAACCAATATATTGTTAAGGAGTTAAACAATATAGGGTTTAAAGCAGGTTTAGCTGATCCATGTTTATTTAAGAAAGAGACAAATGGAATAGTGTCATTATTATTGTTGTTTACAGATGATATTGCTTTAATTACAAAAACTAATAATGAAGCTACTGAAATAATATCATTATTAGGTGAGAGGATAAAATTAAAGCAATTGGGAGAGATAAAACAGTATCTAGGATTGACAATAAATAAAACCAAAAGTGGCTATAAGATATCTCAAGAGGATAAGATTTATCAATTACTAAAAACATACAGGATGAAACTTTGTAAACCGGCAAAAACTCCAATGAGTCAGGAATTTGGCCACACTGATGCTCAAAGTCCAAAATTCGATAAGAATATCTATCAATCGTTAATTGGTAGTTTATCGTATATTAGTAATTGGTCAAGGCCAGATATTGCTTATGGCGTTAATCAATTGGCAAGATTCAACGCTGAACCCACTGAACAACACTGGCAAGCGACAAAACGTATATTAAGGTATCTTAAAAGGACAATGCACTATGCATTGTATTTGGAGCCAAAAGATGATCTGATTTTGATGCAAGTTTTGCAACAGACATAAACACTAGGAAATCAACTTCAGGTATGGCTATACTGTTAGGAAAAGCACTGATTGGTTGGAGGTCAATTAGACAGCAACACATAAGTATGTCCACAATGGAAGCAGAATTTTCATGTCTATCTTTATTATGTACTGATTTAATTCTGTATAAACAGTTGTTATTAGATATGGGAATAACTGTTAATGATTCTATTGTAGTTTATGAGCACAATCAAGCAGCCATACGGTTGGCTACAAATATTGCTGTAAAAACGAGATCTAAGCATACAGATCTTAGATATCTAAATGTAAGACAATCTGTAAAAAATGGTTTAATAAGATTGGAATATTGCATGACTGAAGAAAATATTGCTGATCAGTTTACAAAAGCCCAAGGTTCAGTCAAACACAAAGAAAGTTGTGATGACTATGGTTTAAGGATGTAAATATATATATATATATATATATTATATTACCCAAAAGGGGAGTATGTTAGGAATAACATAGGTTACCTAACGTAGTTTGGGTAAAATAATATATATAGGCTATAATAGTGAGTTTAAGTGTGTGTCACTTTAACTGCAAAGCTTGTAATTTTGGGTGCGGCTGTAAATCGCCATAAGAGGGAGCAAGAGAACTGGATTGATTGCTGGCTTACTGGATTGCTTGCTGACGATGATGGATTGTTAACTGCGTGTTCTCTGCTGTTGCTGAAGGAAGAAAGGAGGTTCGACTTCTTCATATCTCTACTGCGAGGAGATATATTACTGGACTGATATTTGTAAGTTTACTGACCTCTTTTTCGACACTGGACTTTGCAACTGATTAATCCCCGGATGGACTGAACTAGTGTATGATATATGGACTGTTTGACTATGTTATAACTATTACTGGAATAAACTATTTAACTAACACATTGTATCTGTTTTACTGAGTGTAAACTACAACAACGTTTATCTCACATATTTGCCTGCCTGCCTGACTGCCGTGCAGGTTCTGCTAGGGTGTATATCCCTAACAGTTGCTTTGGCTCAGTTCTCGGTGGTCAAAACACGCTAAGTTGGAGAAACATTTGCCCATATTTTGAGACTCGATAAATGTAATGAATAGGCTTTATATGGACTTTCTTATATGCTTCAGAACTTATTATGCATGTTACGTATTCAAATAAGTAGCTGAAGTTAGTGGCTGAAGTTCTCACTCAGGTCCACTGTTGAAGCAGAAAAATACTTTGTTCTGATTGATTGACAGGCTGACAGCTTTCTATAAAAGGAGCACTTCCTATAAAAGGAGCCAGGCTGTTGCTGTTGTTTGTATGAACATTAAATAAAGAGCTTTGCTGAAGATCACTCTAGTTTCACTTCCATTCTCACCCCGAACTTAACAATGCACTTCAGAAATTCTCTATGGCACAATTTTCTTCGAGGTTTATACTTAGGAATGTAGTGTTCGTTTCAGTGATATAATTGCTTGACAACGGTAATGTGCCACATAGCATTTCAAGTTGTATAGAAAATTGCAGCCCATCTTGTGGGTGGGTAGACAATTGTTCTGAAATGCAAGGCCTCTAGAGTTTTGTAGGAACTGCTAGTGCCAAGTTGGAAAAGGACTAGGCACCTGGGACTTGCCTATGAAAGGATTTGAAAAGTCATATTGGCGGTCTAATGGAGGAGCAAAAAAAAGTATTTCCTTTGGGAAAAAGATTTATTTTAAACATGTTGGAAATGTTTGTTTGGAACAGGAGGAATCAGTGGAGATTTTGTGTGCATGTGTGTATGTGTGAGCTTGTCTTGGAAAGGGCAAGAACCAGCCCTCTTTACAAAGAGACCAAATGCCATTCGCTTTTGGCTGCAAAAGGACTTATGCATTAATTCCACAGCCAGGACTTCAGTGGTGGGGAACGGTGACCCTTTTGTGACTTGTGGACTTCAATTCTCAAAATTCCCGAGTCAGCTGAATTTGGGATTCTGGGAGTTGAAGTCCACAAGTTATAAAAGGGCCATCGTTCCCCACCTCATGACTTTCAGTAAGAGTGGCTGCTTGGTACAGGATCCGTGAACTTGGGTAGGAAAAGAAATGACAGCTTTATTTTCATCTATATTACTACCTTTCTCATTTTAAACGATTTAATAACTATATTTCAGTAAAATGGTTTTCCTTTGCAATGCAGTCTATTATAGATTTGTATTTGATTTTATGCATTTTAATTTTAATACATTTTTCGGAGAAGGGATATGGAGGTTAAGAATCCTTGGTCTAATAAATGAGTGTTAAATGAAAAGAGGGCTTTTCTCAGGAAAGACCATGTTAACTCATGCATTCCTTGGACCCACTTTTTTCTATAAACACATTTCTACATTAATTGAAGTAAGTAAGCTCACTCAAATAAAACCTGCCCCTGTACTTCTCGGTGTACCCAATACTTGGTAACAGTCAGTCACCTCATATATTATAGGCTCTTCTATTTTTTTATTAACCAGAGTAAGTTGGTTGAATTGGAAGGCTATTGAAAATAAATAAAAATTAAGAAATTAAGGATAAGGCTGAGACAGAGTACTATGAAGTCTGGAGCAAAATGTACCAATGGTTGGAGTCAAGGAAAAGAAGAAATTGTTGATGCTTTATAGGAATGAAATTTTTTTGTTTTGTAAGTTAAAGAAAATGAATATAAAGACTATAAGGGGAAAAAGGAGATGGAAAAGAAACTAGGTTGTAAATATGTATATAAATGTAAATAGAAACAAATATGTAACCAACATTAAATTAACAACGTAGGAAAAAAGGAAAAATCAACTGTTATATCTACTTTTATGATGGCCAAGAAAGTCACACTGTGTTCAATTGTTTTTAATGTTAATTTAATAATTTTTTTTAAAAAAGAAAGAAAATAAATAAATAAATAAATATTTTTAAAATGCCATGGGTTCACTCAGAGCAGTTAAGAGATAATAAATAAACACATTAGCTTCATGTGATGATAAATACTTTTATCTGATATCTTCATTTGTTAGCAGCAGAAGTCTTTTGTTAGGTTTTTCAGTTTACTGCCAACTGTCAAAATATGTTTGTTTTGCTTTTAATTTCCAAAGTATTAAAACAAAATAATTTTTCCTAATATTTTCTAACATTTTGATAATCATGTAGTTACTATTATTCCATTTTACCAGCCTCTTGGTTTTAATAAATGTTGTATGTTGTTATACAAGTACTATAGAATTCCACACTATGACGTATAAATATTGCACTAAATATGTATCAATTCTCTGGCAAATCACATCTCTTTTGGCTTTGCTGGCTGAATTTCCATCTTTTTCACAGATCTCAGAGAACAAAAATTGACATTTTCTATATCTATTGATCCAATGTGTATGTCACTGACTCCCAATGACTCTGAGCAGCTCAGAACAACTAAAGCAAGGAAATACAATAAAACCAAGTTTAAAAAGACAAAAGGGGGAAAGAATAACAGATTTTGTCTGATAACTCCCCTTCTGGTGTGATACTAATATCAGGACATTCAGAAAGCCTTGGCACTTTTTGTATTGTAAGAAAATATGAAAAAGAGAGCAACAATTTTGAAGCTCAGCCTTCAGGGATATCCACAGGATATTGTCACAAAAGTCAAGATGGTGGCTGGAACAATACAATCAAAGTTCCCGCTGGTTTTGCTCATTCGTTTTGCAGAAATCCTGTCAGCCTGAGACAAATACCACTTCTCTTATGCTTCCAATTTTTCGTTCTCTCCAATCGATTTATCTTTTTCTGTGTCTCTCTAGCACCTGGTGCAGAGCACCGCCCAGCTTCTCACCTATTGCTGTTCTCTGCTTTTGGACTTCCTCCAATACAGGCAGTCCTTGACTTGCGTTCACAATTGGGACCAGAATTTCTGTTGCTAAGCAAGTCAGTTGTTAAATGAGGAAAAGACTGCAGGAATGGACCGGTCATGTATTTTGCTGAGCTGTAGTAAAGCAATAAAAGATAGTGCTATTATGCAGGAAAGGAGTAGAGGCTGGGGCCCCAACTTGGGCAAAAATGGTAGAGAAGCTGCCCCTAGCAGGGGAAGCAGGTCCCTCAGAGGCCTCTGGGAACAGTTCTTGGATGTTTTCATGGGGAAAGAGTTAATGTGCCACTGCAAAACCAGACTCCCACCATGCCTTCTGATGAGAGATATCTCTGGCTTAGAATTAAAAGATCCTGATTGGAAAAATGTGTTGCGCTTAAGGTCTATCCATGCTATCTAGTTTTGATTTTTGGTATTCATGTGCATTTTTTAAAAAAAAAAATACTATAATTAAATCCCTGTTTGTTTTTCCTGAGAAACAGTTCACTATTCAGTTCAGTTCAGAAATAAAGTAGGGGAGGCATATGAGGGCTTTTAAAAAATTAAATGCAAGTGTGTACATTACCAAACCAACAAACAGAATGTATAGTAAACCACAACAGTTAGAAGAGACTGGTGAAGAGAACCTGATTTGCTCTGAAATAGGGATCATGCAAAGTGGGTCTATACTGCTGTGGCTTATACCTTAATTTAAGTATGCAAGTGGTCATTATCCCCTGCTCAACCCACTGATGTAATGTCTGATTTGTCTTAAATCTAAGCAGCAATGCTTCCCTTGGTAGAGCAAACTATCTCACAGAGTAAAACGCAGGAGAACATTGAGTTAATCTAATCTCTGATGTTTTTGCTCTTTGCATAAGGAACAATCTTCTTATGCAAAGAGTTGTTTCTCTTTCAGGAGTCAGCAGCTGAAATAGAATAGAATAATAGAATAGAATAGAATAGAATAGAATAGAATAGAATAGAATAGAATAGAATAGAATTATTTTTTGGCCAAGTATGATTGGACACACAAGGAATTTGTCTTTGTTGCATAAGCTTTCAGTGTACATAAAAGATATAAGTGATAAATCATGGTCATAGTCATTATAAATACATTCTTCATGAATCATAAGATACAACACTTAGTGGTAGTCAAAGGATACTAAATAAGCAATCAAAAAATCATATTAGGAAACTAAAAACAATATAAATTGTAAGGATACTAGCAAACAAAGTTATACTCATAAGTAGAAAAGGAGATAGGTAATAGGAAGGATGAGAAGAAGAATAGTAATACAGCCTTAGTAAATGGTTTGACAGTGTTGTGGGAATTAGTTGTTTACCAGATTGATGGCATGTGGGGAGAAACTGTCCTTGTGTCTAGTTGTTCTATATGCTCCTCTTTTTCTTCCTTGAAGCAATCATTTGTTACTGAAACATCTGATTTATTGTCTAAATCTGTAGCATGAGACAAACTTGGATTACGAAGCATTTAGGAAAGAGCGAAGATGTACTAGGACTCATGAATGATGCTTATAACTAACTGACATTTCTGTGTTCCCAAGGTAGAGGATGTAAATGCATTACAATGGAAAATTAGAATAGAAAGTTCACTTTGTTCTTGCATGAGTGTGTATGTCCACATAATTTAATTTCTTGCTTGACTAGATATCATATCATATTCCCTTGTAAGGGTAGACTTGTAAATATTTATAAAGCAAGCAAAAGGAAGAAAGTTAGATATTTAGAAATGTATCTTTTTAATAATGAATTACACACAGAATTCTTTTTACTTGTTTCTCTGGAGACCAAACTTCATAATTCATAATTTGTAATCCAATTTAGAATGACACATGCATATTAAAACTAATTTCTCTTTTGACCATATCTTTCCAGAGCCCAGTTTTAAAGCTAAATATCTGGTCCAAAGATACCGCTGTAGGCAACTACAATACTTGGAGGCTGGAGTTTTCCTTCCATTTGTCAGTCTCATATATCAGATTGATTGATTGATTGATTGATTGATTTAAAAAACCACAGAAACAGATAAAGTAAAGGCCTGGATGGGAGCAATGGAAAGAAAATACTGTAGAAATCACTTTACCAATCTCTGATATAAAGATTCTTCTGCAGTATTTTCTAGAGAAGGGCAAATGTCTCCCAGTGCATGAATATGGATGCTTGCTGCAGTAAACAACCATGTTTGCTTGAATTATCAATACTTCAATATACAAGAATCATTGCTTAGACTTCTGATATATGTTTTCCTCAGATCCAACCTTATCCCAGTTTTTTTTCCTGCAGGTGGACCCTTAGCCTTAAAGCGGCTTAAGCAGCAGAATTATTTGAAACCGTGTACAAATGTGCACACCTTATGCAGCTGTAAGATTCTCACATTTCACTTTTGTGTGGTCAATAAAACTTGTAATATTTCATCATGTGCCCAAGGGGAAATGGCAGCTGTCTCTTTCCATGCAGGTTGGAAATCATCTTTTATCTGCTACAGAAGAGGCTAGGATTAGACAGAAAAAGCCTAGCATCAGCACTATTCATGTGACCATGACTAGTTTGAATCTCAGTTTGGGGGGGGGGGGCGTTGCTTCTGTTGGTTAACTTATAAGTCAGTATATTACCCAGGGAAAAGGTGTTAATTCAGTGAACAGGTTTTATATATTGTGTGAACACAGCCAGTTTTTTTCTTGCCACCTCTTTGCCTTTCCTATCATAACATATGCTTCCTTCTATTATAAAATGTCATCACAGCAGAGTACCAAAAATAAAGGGCTATGTATGTTAATTGATGAAGCGGTAATCAAACTACCATTTGAATAAAGATCAGTGGTTTCCTTCTGGAAACATTGTATATGGAGCATAGAAAATTTATGAGCATTTCATAATATTACACAACAATTTAGTATGTTATCGGGGTTGGAAGTTACAAACCAACAGGTAAGTGGTAGTTTCTATTTACTTCATCTATTTTTGTCATCTTCATAACACGTCTGACAGTGGTATAACTATTTTTTTCCCTAGCAAATCATTGATTAGCAAATTCATTAATGTGGGCCAAAATAGGGCATTTGACAAGAGCAAATGATGAAAATGTGATAAAGGAATGGAGGACCCTGTACACTATGTAAAGCTATCAACTCTTCAAATAACCATTATATTGTACATACATTCTTTTGAAATAATCAGTCCATAGTCAAATAATTTTTGGAGTCCATAGGCAAAGAAGCATCCATACGTTATACCAATCCCTAAATAAATTTGCGACATTACATGCAGAAAAATCCACAAAAGTTATTAACCAACTTACATCTCTCTGGCTTAGCCATCCACCTATTTCCTTCAGCTGAATCAATAGTCCCAGTCAGTGGTTCTCAATCAGTGGTCCATGGACCTCTGGGAGAGCTGTGATGTCATCACAAGTGGTCCACAAAAGCTTGAAGAAATGTTATGATTTAAGTCTTGAGTTAAGTCTTGGGGATTTGTGGCCATGGTCCATGGCCACCAAGGTATTTAAAAGAAGTCCATGGCAGTGGTGGGATTCAAATTTTTTTACTACCAGTTCTATGGGCATGGCTTGTTGGGCGTGGCAGGGGAAGGATACTGTAAAATCTCCAGTCAGAGGTGGTATTTGCCGATTCTCCAAACTACTTAAAATTTCCACTACCAGTTCTCCAGAACTGGTCAGAACCTGCTGAATACCACCACTGGTCCATGGTGAAGAAAAGATTAAGAACTACTGGACCCAGTGAAGAAGAAAAATAAAATGTTTATTTGCCTGGGATTAATTTTTCTTCACCATGGGCAGCCAGACAAACTGTTTAAGGGGACCTGTACTGTATTCTGATCTACCCACCACACTATAATCATTTGCTAGAGCTGCATTTCATTTAAACTCTGATTTTTCTCAGGAGGTTGAATAGGTTAAGAAATATTTTTCTCCCATTTTAGCACAGTGAGAGTGCTAAATGTCAAGGGTGCCCCTGCAGGCAGTGTTGTAGGGGAGCACAGATTTCAACCTATTCAAAGGTTATTTGCACTTCCACATTGGCTTTTAGGCACATAAGGAAGGTGATCGAGAGAAGAATGTTGTGTAAAGAGCTATGGAGTAAGTGTGGAACCAAGGAAGCAGTTCAACCATGACCTGTGCAACTCTTGCACAAATCTCTTTGGAAAGCAGTCCCTTTGAGTTTAGTAAGGCTTTCTCCCAGGTAAGCAAGCATAGAATTGTAACCTGAGTAAATGCAGACATGGTGGAGAAATGGCAAGATGTCCAAGGAAGGTGGAACACAGCACCCTACTGAGTGGTACAACTGCCCTGAATGTGGATGTGGATAACCACTCATTGGGTATCTTTTTCTTTTCAATCCTCAGGAAGAGGCAGCCAGAATTCTCGCCCACCAGCCAGTGTCCGTCGGCACATGTGCAGCTTTGAAAAACCCCAAACTGCAGTGAATGTGTAAGAAAAGCTGCATGACAAACAGTGGTGTATCTTTTTTTAACCCATTGCTTTCTCTTTCTCATGACTTTCTCATTTCTAATAATGGTGCATGCCATTAATGATAGAAAAGTCGTGTATGTGTCCCATTTTTCACACTGCCTTGACCTGCTCGTCCATATATTCTTTCAAGGACACTGTCAAATAATTTTTGGAGGAACTTTTTTCTGTTTTTCATGGTTGTCACTTCAACATCTTCTGGCTGAACTGCAAAAGGGAAAAAATAGTTTACCTGTTCATTTTATCTTTCCCATAATTTAGCCCACAGTTTTTCTTGTTCGTGGTTTTGCATGGAGCTGAACGGGTCTTCTTTTACTGACAGCTGTCCATTTTCTCTATCAGCTTCAGCTGCATCCTGGCTGTGTCCAGTTCTTCCTGTCTACTGCAGGCTTCAGAAATACTCAATCGTAGGCCAAATACAAAAATTACTCACTGATGAACATGACTTCATGTAGTTGGCCATATTAGAATTTTGGAAGACAAAAAAAATGAATCAGTGGGACGTAATCATTACTTATTATATAGTTCTTCTTTCCTATCACATTAAAAGTTTTGCAACTAAGCAATTTTTAAAAGTCACAGATTAGATCTGGGTTAAACTTATTTATTAAGTACAACAATGATATAGCAAGAAAAACTATCATTTTAAAAAAACAGTTGCATGGGGGAACCCACATAGATTATGCAGTAAAGGATACATTTCAAATCATGTTGATGGAATTGAATCTCCTTTCACTATTTTGAGAAGACTAAGGGGAGAAAGAGCAATAAATTAAACACAGAGAAGAAAGTAAGGCAGGATAGAAGTAAGACAGAAAGTAAGACAGAGGGAAAAATGCTGCTGAAAAAATAAGGTTATTCTGTACAAACCATCCAATATAAGGAACATCAGTGGAAATTTTAAAAGCAATTATCAACCGTTCTCAGTATTATATGACATATAATGTACCCATTTCATTGGATTCTACTTTGTATGTCAGATGACAATGGTAATTGTATGACACACAAAACTGAATCCAATGAAATAGGTATATTATTAGCCATCAGCATTGTGGACAAGTTTGAAGTCATCGCTGAAACTTTTGCTGTGATATAATACTCATGAAAAAAAAATTAGGAACTGGAGTTCCTGTCAACATTGATTTAAAATAAAGTTCTGAAGATGCTGCCAAGAGAGAGAAAAAAATCAGAAATGGAGTATAAGTCTGTAATTCTATAAATTCTTGCCTGGGAGTCAGCCACTGACCTGAAAGGAGAGAGAGAGAGAGAGAGAGAGAGAGAGAGAGAGAGAGAGAGATGTATGTCTGTGTGTGTATACCGACTTACATATGTTATGTTTTAAACGTGTTGTTTTTATATGCATTAATCAGTATTACTGTTCAACATATTCTGTATTGCAGTGTGTTTTATATTATATTATGTTATATTATATACTTATACAAAAGTATAAAATCCATTTCCATGGATCTTACAGAGCATCTTGGGCCTGTTTTCAGATACGTTGTTTGAACTAAGTCCTTGCCCATCTAAATTTGGAGTTTGGTTCACTTTCTCCTACAGAAAAAAAATTCAATAACTCTAATATATAAATCCTGTACATGAAGCTTTCCACCAAGCTTTCCCAACTAAATAACCCAGTGAAACCCATTTAAAAGACTTCAGCCTTATACATAATAGCAGCTAGAGTCAAATTTCCATGTAAAATGCATTCTGTGCCTTGATTTATTTCTAACTGAGCATGTCTACATAGGCCTTCATTTGAGAAATAACTCAGCTTCAATCCATAGAACTACAGCACTAGATAAAATATAAATTTATCTAGTCAGCATTTACATTGCCAAACAGTATGCCATCAGCTATTGAGAAATGTACTGAAGCTATAGTGCATTGCAAAGCAAGTGATTTGCATCAGAAGGTACTAAATAGATATACCTACATAAATCTAGCTTATATAGCATAGGATAATTGCAATATCTACTCTGAGCATCACAGACCCTGCAGCAGAACACACACACACACACACACACATTCACATTTCAGTCCATTGTTCAGAATAAAATATTTTACTTCCATGTAATACAGGAAAAAACAACAGAAATACCAGCCTTTTAAAGCTATTTTACAGGACTGTTTTGTTATCCCACGCTCCCACAATGTCTAATAATATAACATACAGTACCTTAAAAAAAATTTCACTAACCATCTAAAGCTGTCATTGTAATTAATACAGCTGGTAAGCCATCATCACCCCAAGAAATTCTCAGAGTAACAATCTTGCTTGATGTCTTGTGTTCCTACACTGTTGTTTCGGTTCTTACTCATTACAATACTTTCTTGATGCTTCCATATCCTTTTTCTAAATAGCGGGAGTCCTAGAGCAAAGAAACAGACAGTCTTTGCTTTTGATGTCTTTCCCCCAAGTATTTAAGGTCATTTATACTTACTAAACGTATAACAAACTTACAGGTATTAGTTATGTCTGCATTTGTGTTTTAAAATATTTGTCGTCATAGAGGTGGTGACATTGGTTTTTCACAGTATGTATGCAAGTACAACAGTATAATGTATGTGCCGTGAGAAAGGTCCACAAATCCCATGTACCTCCATGACTCTCATGGAGAAAATTCAATAGAAGAACGAGAATATGCAATACTGCAATTCCACTCATCCACAAACTGGAGCTAGAAAGTTTTGTACTGCTGTTTTTACCAGACCAGACAAATTTTTATGTGTTGTGGAAATTGTTGCACGTGAAATGCAAATCAAATGTGACAGACTAAAGATTATACATTATAAAGTTGAATGCTTTTTAAAGATTGAAGTTGAGTTTCTGCATCATTTTTGGAAACTACGTCTTATGTGCATGCACTTATTTTATGTTTGTTCAGAATCATAGGCTGACAACAGAGCAGGAGATGAGTGTATCCATTTCCCATTCACCTTCCCTTTTCCTCCTTAAATGTAGAGGCTGCTTACTTTTGAAAGAGAGGTTGAAGAAAGCTGCTGTTTATAATTAATAATAACGTTTTACCCCATTCACCCTAACAACATTTACTAAAGAAACAATATGCTTGTTACGGCCATTGCTGTCAATGTTTCTCTGCATCTTCTGTAAAAACTGGGGATAGAGAATCTTGGATCAGTTCATTTGCTATTCCTTACTAATATTACAGGGGGAGGGAATGAAGTTCCATTACTTTCAGTGTCTGATGGCAGCCATGCATATTCTGCAACATGTTGCTCAACCTCTGAAACTAACAGGGAATAATTTTCCTTCATTTACAGACTTCTAGATTTAAGAACAGTTGCTGTTTCCCACTATAGTTGCTTCTCGGAGGAATTAAGACTGCAAAACAGAGGATTTCCTAGGATGAATGTGTTGTGGTTGCCTGTATCTGCCTATGGAAATGTAAATAAACGCATCTTTATTTTATTTCCAGTTCTAATGGCAAGTCTGTGTCATGGTCTGAACCAGGTGGAAGAGAAATTCCCAAGGGACAACATATGTGGCACAGGCTCTCAGTGCATGTGAAGAATAAGGAGCTAGGATGCAATCAGACAGCAGTGATCAAGCCCCTAACTAAAAGTTATCCAGGTCCAAGCAAGAGCCTCACTTTTTCGGACATCAGCAGTAAGACTTTGTACAATGTTGTGGAGGAGGAAGCAAGCAAGTCAGTGCACTTCAGCCAAATGAGTAGTCCTTCCATGGTTGTACACAGAAGAGTGATGGTGATGCCTCCACTACAGGCAGCAGCAGAGGACATACAGAGTCCCAAAGTCTTACCACCCCCGCCCCCGCTTCCACCACCGCGATCCATTATGGAGCAGCTGCACGGTGTGGTCAACCAATTTGCCACGGGCATTCCTGATTTCAATGCTGTAATGCCCGTGTCTGGTGCAGGAAACGGACTGAGGCCCATATATCACCCTCCAGCAATGCAGCCACAGATATTGCCACTACAAATGGGCACTTTCAATAAAGAGCCAGTTTCACTCCCATCTGAAGAAGAAGAAGAGGAGGAGGAAGAGGAAGAGGAGGAAGAAGAAAACGAAAAGTTTAAGCTTATCCAAGATTATGTGTATGAGAGGCCAGGAAATTTAGAGGAGGAGGAAGAGGAAGAAGAGGAGCAGGTCACCAGCAAACTGACTCTAGAAGATTCACCAGCACTGACACCTCCATCTCCTTTTCGAGATTCAGTGGCTTCAGGCAGTTCTGTGCCCAGTTCTCCTGTGTCCGAATCAGTGCTTTGCATACCTCCCAATGCAACTTACACCTCTGTTGTTTTGAGCGATTACAAGCAAAGCTCATCCACTTTGTAGAACAGAAGCTGCTCTGGTGAAAGTAAATAGCTTATGTCTTCTCTCTGAGCTTTAATTGGACAGGGAGAAAATAGCACAAGCCCCCTGGGGCAAGGGAAGGCCAATGAGCATGGTATATAGGGTGAGGCAAAAATTTGTATCCTGCACTAAATCCATTAGAGGGCTCCAGTTCTTTACTTGTTATGTGTGTGGTTTGTTTTTATTTTTGTTTTAAAGGAAATTGTTGTGCTCAAGAGTAGTGTGTTCTGAGAAGACCATCGGAATTCTGACAAAGCACAAATCCCATGTACAACTTCTATAGCAAAAAGAAAGCGTAACAGTAACACACAGTGTTCACAAACACACAGTCACATCCTATACTCTCTTGACAACACTTGAATATGACTCTGCGTGCTAAAGTTAGAAGAAAACCATGCTGTGTCTCCAGGATGTTCACCACCATTGAATGCAGCAGACTGTACTGTAATGCAGCAACATTTGCCTGGAAGGAGAAAATATATTTTGCTAAACCTTTTTTAGGTGGAAGACATCTCCTGAAATTTATGTTGGGGAAGTCAGCTAGCATGTTAGCATATAGCTCATAAAGAATGTTTAGAAAAACTGATTTAGCATTCCCCCCTCCCCTTGTATACTAATTTTAAAAAAACTGAAATAAAGCATAAGAAAGTCACAGAAAAATTTATTGATACTATCAAGTCCAGAATACCTGCAGTTTTGAAATCTTTGATTTGCCATTATGGTAGAAGACTGCAAGCCAGGTGACTGTTAACACTACATTCCCTGTAGCAAAAGAATAGTTATTGACTCAACTTTAATAATCCAATGAGATTGCTATGTAATTACATTGTTTGTTTGTGTTACTATGGAAACAACTACATATAAAATAATTATATATTTTCAGCAACAATTACTACTTTAAGCAAAAAGTTGTTCTTAATAGCGGTTCATTAGATTCATAGTAAATGCAAGAGAATGAAAGTTTCTGTCTTTGTGTGTGTGTGTGTGTGTGTGTGTGTGTGTGTATGTAACTGTATACAACATGTGATGTGTAACATCTAATAACTGCCACTGGAGGATTGTCCTAGAAATATATGATGAATATTTTTTTTTGTTTCAATCATGTTTTATATTGCATTGTTTAAAAATATATTATAAACCTTTGAAGATTTGTATGTTGTGCTGAAACATTTTTAAAAAGCTAAGCTGCCCCTTATAACAGGGTGTTTGATTTTGCTGATATATTTGCCATGTGAAATTATGCTGTTGAAAATAATCAGTGCTCCAATAATTTGTTATTTCATGTGATTTAAGGAAATGTGATTAATAAAGAATGCATCTCTTTTAGAAATTTTGCACATGGCAGTATTAAACCTTAAATAGAACATTCAGAAAAATATTTAAACCATGTTTAGCTTCCTTTGGAAAAGTAAAAAAATATATTTTGCCATGGTGTGTGTGTGTGTATGTATGTATGTGTGTGACGTCATTGTAGTTGTGCTTTTAAAGTTGTAGCAACGTTTCGGCAGAATCTAATCTGCCATCATCAGTCTTCTGATGATGCCTGATGATGGCAGATGAGATTCTGCTGAAACGTTGCTACAACTTTAAAAGCACAACTACAATGACGTGGGAAAATACCCAAAGCTGAATACCATACATGTAAGTACCCGCGAAAACTTAAGAATACACACACACACACACACACACACACACACACACATCTTTCCTGCTTTAGCAAAACCTATGTACCTGACACCATCCTCTATTGTTATTTTTCTACTCTTGTTCTGCAGATTTCCTCCAGTTTCAGGATATTCCCCCACCTTCTCCAGATTTATTTTCTAATAATAATAATACTTTGATTAGATTTCTGCCTACTCTGTTTCTTATCTTCTTTCTTATTTTTTTAAGCTAAAATCAGAATCCAGATGCAGGGAGAATTTGCAAAACCATAAAGTTGCACCTAGGTGAATCTGAGTAGAAGGACAATTGCAAGAAAAATGTTTCCTCTTTTCTGTTACATATCCTTCTAAAAGTCATTCCTCTGAACACCAATGTTGCAATGATCAGACTGGCAAAGTTCTGCTATTCTAGACAATCTCAATAAAAGTAGTTTTAGCCTTCCTGTAGGATTGATTCTTTGTTTGGTCTACTTAGTGGGGCTGACACCAATCTTGCAAGTGTCAGTTTTATATTTGATCCTCATTTTTATAGTCCAGTGAATTAGGAAGTATCGGAGTCATTTCCAAAAAAATTCTGGACCTCCATTAAAGTAATCTTTTTTAGTCTCTATACATTTTGCTCTGACTTGCTCTTTTAGGACTAACTCCATTCCCCTAGTAGAGTATCAGATGTTCCTCATGTATCTTTCTGAAGCACTCTGAACCTCAGGACCAATCATTTCTATAATCTAAAGACAGCTTTGCACCAATGGCTTTATGCCCGGAAAAAAAAATCTGGAAAATATCTGAGGCAGATATAAAATTAATTCAGAGGTACGCTAGCAAGAACTAAGCTGTTTATGTCTCTGAACACAACTCTTTGGGATATATAAAGCTTCTGTGTCCTTCCACCCCAAAGTCGCCCACAAGTTCCTTTTTTCAGAGAGGGCAAAAGGTTTTTGGAAAAATGTATTCCACCAAAAGCAAGTGGGTTTTTCATATGTGTAATGATTGTGAGAATTTGATTTACTGCCCAACTACGGTGGGATACTTTATAGCTTATTCTAAATAATTGATGAAAAATATAATGCTGTACATGAAAAAACATAATAATCAAAGCCAGTTCAAAGATAAGACATTTACCTTATTTGTATTTAAAACACATATTTTAAGTTATACCTCCAGTATTCCAGCAATGTACCATACTTTATGGATAAGATAATCCATTTATATAGTCTTTTGCCATGCAATTCTATAAAAATAGGTGAAGACAGCAAGGCAGCTTGGACCATATATTAGTTAACATTTTCACTGAACTAAGTTCATTTTTATTCTGAAATTTGGCAAATAATTATAAATGGGCAAGAGCCATGGCTATGCAAGCAAATATCTTATGCAGCAGAATTTTCAGTTCTGCCCCTCCTATGGACTCCCATATCTTTCTAAAATCTATCCCATAAGATCTCCAAATCCTCTGAAGCAGTGTGCTTGGCCAGGGGTGTCAAACTCACGTCGTCACAGCGACATTACCTGATGTATCATGACTTTTCCCCCCTTTGCTAAACCGGGTGTGGGCGTGGCCAGCACATGATGCACCTGGCCCATGTACCGCGAGTTTGATACCCCTGGTCTAGATAAAGTGAAGTACAATGGAAGGCATTAGGGATACAGAAGAACATACCATTAATATTGGCTAGTTTCAGTACATACATACATACATACATACATACATACATACATACATACATACCCTAGATGTCTGTCAATAGATTTCTGCAATTTTTGAATAGTAGACAGGGAATCATCCAGTATTGCCTGAGAACTAAAATGAACCTGAGAAACAAAATATATATATATCTGCAGTATGGAATAGTAGAATATAATTTTCTTTAGCTAAATTGATTCTACAATATTGATTTGAACTGGAACATCATTTGAAAATGGATAATACTGTATTTTCCCCATTTCTAATGTAACAAGATCAACAAAGCACACAAAAAATCAGTATGTCATACAACTTCTGTGCTGGTTAGAGATAGCAATTTGTATTCTGTTCTGGTGAATCTATAAGCACTAATTTTACAAAAATAGCTACAAGAAACATTTAATTAATGCTTCATATATTAGCTTTTGATTTGTAACACAACTCGGAACTGGATACCTAGCTACTGGATACAGTAACTGTCACTCTGAAGGGCAAGATCTCACAAAATATGTCATTGCACAAATTTCTGAGATATCTGTAAAAGTTTTCTTTGCTGTCTATTGTATGACTAATTAAAATTATCTTTATAATATTGTCTAATGCATTTTATATTTATTCCGATAGAAAATTATTTAACTTCATGAAGTTATCCTAATTCAAAATATAATTTCAGAGATCTAATCCCTGTTATGTTGACAGACTGATTCAACCATATACTTATATCACTCAATCATTTTCCGAAGGGTTATCACTTCATATGCTGACCCAATTTGCTTTTTGCTGTTTATGTCCCATGCAGCTACTCTTTCAGGATAAAACCTGTGACCGCATATATGGCACTGAATATCGGGATCATTCCTTTATTATAGCAGTGAAATGAGATATAGAAGTGGACATGTACATATACACAACAGTTATGTTAGCACAATACACTTATCAGTGGTTAACTAATTCATGGTTTACTCAACCCAAAGTTCTAGCTTTGCACAATCCTAATGTGTTTATATGGGCTGCTATTATCCAACATGCTAACAAATTGTGGCCATTAGTAAATTGTGTGTTATAACTTTATCTCCTACATAACAATTTTTCATAATTACCCCTCTGCAGTTAAATTGCTATGAAGACCACTTTCAGAAGATTACTTAGAAGGCTACTTTAACCACATATGAATATAGTTCTTCCTCTTTTTCAAATCAAGTCAAATATCACTTGACTATGCATTAGAGCTACATTTACTGAGCATGTAAGTTGTGCTTAACTTACCAAAAAGATTTTAACAGGTGCCTGATTACAACTACCTAATTGCAATTTATTTCACATCTTCTGCTTATGTTTGAATTGCAATGAATAGCACCAATCCTCATAATGGATTATTTTAAATATCATTCTTCATAGAGAACTTGAGCACTGCATTAATTATACTGTTATAAACTACATTTCCACACACCTCAAAGGGTCCCAGATGCCTCCTGGAATGTAAATGTAATTCAAATTAAATTGCAATTAATTCACCGAATACTTATGTAGTTGGCAAAAGGGAAAGAAACATTTTAATATGGGTCAAGGAAACATTTAGTCATTAAATGTTACACTAAATGTAATGACTCGGACTGAATTTTTTTTAGTAAGGTACAACTGAGTGAGGCTCAACTCCTGATGGCTGCAACAGTAAATGCTTGCCATCTCAGCAATAACCTGCAGCTCTTCGAAGAACAGCCATGGGATCCCCTTAATCCTGTCCATCCACTTTATCCTTTGTCTTTCCCTTTTGTATTTACCTCAGCCCTCTCAAACATAGCGATTTCTTTTAGTTCTTCATCTGTTCACATCACACACTTAAAATATATGAGTTCTGCTTACTAATCAGTGCCTTAAGGGAGTGATCATTCTTTATTTGGTCCAATATTGACCGATGGCTCTTCTTGCAGCATGTGATACTCTTAGTAAATGTCTTCAGATCCATATTTCAGACATCAATCTTCTTTCTTTTGCTGTTTCTTCTTGTCCAGCTTTTACAGCTGTAGTTTACCTTGCCACTAGAAAGTCCAGTCTTTTAACTTTACTGGCCTATTTTTCTGGTCACTGAGTTCAAGAAAACAACATTGCCTGCTACCTTTAATTCTTTGCTATCAGTTGTGAGCTCACTCTGCATACTGATAACATTTTTTCTTTCCACTTTTATTTTCATAATGCATTCTTGTTTCTACTTTCAGCTAATAAAATATCATCCGCATATGTCAACTGCTGATGTCTTGACCTCCAATTTGAACCCCCTATCCTTTCTCCTAACCCTGCTATTCCTGAAATAACTATCAGATCTCAAGTCTCCGCCTGTTCTGAAATATCCTTGTTCGTTTGAGATTCTTTTCTCCATGTAATATTATTTTTTCCTTTGAAATGTCTTTTACAATATTCCCATACAGTGGTTTGATCATTTGCATCATTCTTCTTCAGTATTATATAGCAATCTTTCTCACTCTCTAGTCTTGTTGGCATGGAGTTAATTGCCTCTTTTCTTCCAGCCTTCAATGTACATTTCATCTATGCCTGGAGCTTTTTTATTTTGGCAGCTGGTCTATTGCTTTTCATATCTTGCTTTCAAGTGGAATTCGTTTCTGCAAATATTTGAGACATTCTATAGTTCTATTTGTAAGGGATACATGATACTCTTTCCTTCTTTAACCTCTTTTTTCTCAGTCTCTATGAAGTCTCTTCCTGCATGAGTCATACATTTTCCTGCAAGCTTCTTAAAACATCACCCATTTCCCTTGCTATTTTCCTCTGTTGACATATTTGATTGATATGTCTTTCCCTATTCTTCCTTATCTGACACTGACATTCTACAATCAGTCCTTCTAAGTCCTTCTTACTGCACACAGCTTTTATCTCCCCCTTTTTTGGGGGGGGGGGACAGTCAGGATCACTGGTTCTTAAGAAATGTACATGTTCCCCTAGTTGAAATTCAAAGGGGAGATGCTTTGCATTCTGTCCCAATTTCTCTTATGTCTTCTGAGTTGAGAATTGTTAAAGTTTTTATCCACTTAAATTAAGAACACCAAACCTGTCCCTTGTAGTTTTTTTTATATTCTGACTGCATTCTGCCACATCAAATATTATTCTCTTTAATTTTCTATATTTACCCTGCATGTTTAACGTGTATAATTTATGGTCTATTCCACAGTCTACACCTAAAAGTACCCATTCTGAATGACATACCCCTTTTCAGCTTCATTTAAGATTTGATTCCAGGGAATCCAGCGATATCGCAGCATCAATTTTTCAGTTCAGATATTAGCATAAAGTCTGTAAGAGCTTGCCAATCTTGTAACCAACTTTACATACAGTGTGTGCAGGGGTGGGATTCAAATTTTTTAACAACCGGTTCTGTGGGCATGGCTTAGTTGGTGGGTGTGGTTTGGTGGTCATATGACTGGGTGGACGTGGCTTAGTGGTCATGTTATTGGCTGGGCGTGGCCAACTCAATATCACTCACATGGAGGCACGCATCTCCTCGCCTGGCCACTCATGACTGTGGGGATGCTGCAACAGTCGTAAGTGTGAAAAATGGTCATAAGTCACTTTTTTCAGTGCCATTGTAACTTTGAATGGTCACTCCACACAAGCAAAGTACCAGCAAAGGAGGGGGAAAAAACTCCAGAGAAGTTCCAGACACAGGAAGTCTAGTCCTGCCAAGAAGGTAATAAGGGTCAACGGAGAGGCAGTTTCTGTAAGCAACACCAGAATGTTTCCTTCCTGCCTTCCTTACAGGATTAGGCCAGTAATTTCTTCTAACAACCAGTTCTCCGAACTGCTTAGAATGTTAACAACCGGTTCTAGAGAATAGGTGCGAACTGGTAGAATCCCACCCCTTGTGTGTGTGTGTGTGTGTGTGTGTGTATGCTTCTAACAGATTTATTCTTTAATTCATTCAAATAGTGTTGTAGGATTTGATTTCTCTTGAATTCTTCTTTATCCCTGGCAGAAGTTCTTTAAGGCTTTAGCCTTTTGTAAGTGCAATAAGAATAATCATCCAGGTCATTCTCTTGGTCATTTTTATTTCACTTTAGTTTTTTTTTTTTTAAACATCAGCCAGTTTCTTTTTCATATCCACTAAAAAGCAGGGGTCCCCAACCTCTGGTCTGTAGACTGGCACCAGTCCATGGCATGCCAGCAACTGGGCCGCACAATTAAGAGAAATCCTTTCTGCAGAATGCAGGCAGCACACAAAACCACCTTCCCTCCGGTCCATGGAAAAACCTTTTTCCATGGAATCAGTCCCTGGTGCCCAAAATATTGGTGGTCCCTGCAGTAAAGCATCTTTTTCCAAGTCATTCTGTTGGTCTTTCATTTGTAAATCTACTTTGGGCATAATATCTTTTTTGGCAGATGAAATTTGTTCCACATCTGTCATTTCTTCAATAATATCTTTTGGACATAGTCTATATCTCTAGAGCAAACATCTTTATTGACACTCATGATATTGTGACTATTAATTTCTGGCTCTACTCTTCAAAAGTCCCATTTAATATTTTCAGTTTTATAACATTTTTGCATCATTTTGTAAATCCCAATAAATAAGAGCTGGGTTGTAATTGTTTTCCTTCTGCCTAGGAACTTTAGTCCCTCTAGTGTTCAGTTTTTAAAATAATAAAATTACTTATCTTTGTTATATCTTGCAATAACCAAAACAAATCTGTTTCCCATAACAAGCCGTTTATTCCTTATAATTTAAGCACTTCCAAATATTATAGCAAAATCAATATTCAAAATTTAACTAGACACTTTTTTTACATTTGTAAAATTTTAGCCCAAAAACTTATTTAGCTTTTTGTTGTTTATTTCAAAGTTCTTTAAGTTCTTAAGCTTATAATTAATTTTTTTTTGTTGATAGCTGTAGACAAACCCACCTAGTGAAGATTGTTCAAGTTTATCATTCCAAAGGTCTCCAATAGCTTTAAGATAATCAATAGACAATTTCTGAAGGTAAGATTTGTAAACTTAAATGCTCTGCTAAACAAGTGATTGCAACCATGATGGCTGATCCTGGCATCTTGCAGTGCTCAAACCTTCGGAAAGCTGCTGTCCTGTGGACTCTTCATGAGAGGCATCCATCCAGAGCACATGTGGTTGATCTCCCATTCTTTCTTTATTCAAAGAGGTTCTTTGGAACCAGCCTACTCCCCACTTCCTTGGTTTTTGCCGCAAACGTCAGCTCCACTTTTGCAGATCTGCTTTCAGTTTGCAATACATCCCCCAAAAATCTAGATTAATGCTGCTTGAAGCATGTGTGCAAATAAAAAATAATACTTATCCACAGTGGTGGGATTCAAATTTTTTTACTACTGGTTCTGTGGGTGTGGCTTGGTGGGTGTGGCTTGGTGGGCATGGCAGGGGGAGGATACTGTAAAATCTCTGTTTCCTCCCCACTCCTGGGAGAAGGTTACTGCAAAATCTCATTCCCTCCCCACCCCACTAACCTGCTTTCCAGCTCCATTCTCCTGTGCAGGGCAACAAAAGAAGATCCAGCCAATCAGCTGGGACTTGAGAGGCAGATAATAGATGGGGGTGGGGCCAGTCAGAGGTGGTTTTTGCCGGTTTTCAGAACTACTCAAAATTTCCACAACCGGTTCTCCAGAACTGCTCAGAACCTGCTGAATACTACCTCTGCTTATCCACCTTCTACATTATTGTATTTACCCAAATCATACCTTAATGTCAGATTCCTTTATTTCTCCATCTGCATTCTAATCACTCAGTGATCAGTCATTTAATGCCTCTTAGAATATGCTGTAAACTTCTTCAGTGTGTTTCACCAGACCATAATGTGATGGTCTGGCCAGGATGATGTAGTGCTTTACTGACTGACATGGGGAAAATCTATATTTAAATCCATCTTCACTCTGGAAGCTGACTGAATAACTTCGGGCCATTCTCCTTCTCTTAGTCAAAGCTATTTCAATGAATATTTGGGGTGGGGGGAATGGGAGGATGATGCAACATCCAGCTGCTTTGAGCCAAGGAAGTAGGATATACATTTACGTATACATACCTGACATACATTCAAATGAGACTGATGTAAACTGGTTTTCCAGGAAGAATACAGTATAACCTTGTCATGTAGGTTACAGCTAAACACATATTTAGCCATGCCTATTGAACATGACAGCAATTCCATTCCTTCCTTTGATCTTAGGCTCCAAATAAGGCAATCTAATGACTCTGTTTTAAATGCACAATTCTCATCTACTTAAGTACTCTTAGATCCAAAACTTCTAATTCAATATACTTTTTTATTACAACAATTTCATATTTCCCTGGAAATGCTTCTCATATTCTTTGTTTCAATTTTATTTGTCCTCATAAAACAAGGAGCATCTTTTTAAATCCATTCACCCTAAGATTTCCTGAGACTAGCCATAACACCAACTCTAAATTAATATACAAAAGTTCGACACTCATCCCCAGTAATTGAAGGAGGCCTCATCATCTACATCTGCATGTCTCAATAAGTCATAGATGTTTTCTTGTCATTGACTCATATGATTTTGGGAGTTCTTTGTCTTAGATGGGTTGGCTTTCCTCATACCTGCAGAGCCAATCACAATTTACTGTTGTGGATTATTCTTAGGTTGACACTTCCCATGTCATCCTTACTGGAACCCCACTCTCACCAGGATCATTCTCGTGGTCACTGAATCCACTACATTCCCCTACCACTTCTTGATAACACTTTTCTAAGAGGCTGTTACCTTAACAGACATGTTGATACAGTTTTCTTGGCAACAATATGAAAGTGGTTGGCTATTATCAATCCTGGCAGCTTTAATTCCCCATGGCTGATTGGAGAATTCTGGGAGTTGACGTGCACATGTCTTAAAGTTGTCAAGGTTGAAAAAGACTGTTTTGGGGAGGGGGTTTCAGTCCTCTTGGTCACATTTATACATTTGATATTCTCTGCAGGTCTCCAAATACCAATCAGACCCGCTTAGTGTCTGAGCAGAAACAAAGTCAGCCAGGAGCTGTCACTTAAGAGCTTCTTTAAAGACTCTCAAGGGATATATTTATAGAAAAAGATCCGTAAAATGGTACTTGGCACTACTGAACCTACAAATCAAGCTCAAGGAAGCAGCAGCCAACTTACAACAAAGCTCTCCTAATGGGGTATTTAACCCACACTTGGGGGGAAAAACCCCAAGAATGTCATACTGGCAAGTGATCAATGTTTATATTACATCATCATCTTCTGGAACATAGCCCAAAGACTTTAAGAGCTTAGGTGCATTCACAAATGAAACGCTAAAAAGAATGCTGCTATTCAAAGTTTACAAACTAACAAATAGCATCTATTCAAGTTGCTTTATCTCCTGTATATCATGCTCAATGTTTAGGAAAACTGACTGATACTTCATGTAACCCTAATTGGCACACTACTGCAGGGCCCTGGTGTCGCAGTGGTTAAAGTGCAATATTACAGGCAAACTTTGCCTAAACCTGGAGTTTGATCCTGATGGGGCTCAAGGTTTATTCAGCCTTCCAGCCTTCCAAGGACAGTAAAATAAGGATCAAGCTTGTTGGAGGCAATATGGAAATAATGCTTCAACATTGTAAACTGCCCAGAGAGTGAGGTAAAGTACTATGGAGTTGTATATAAGCCTAAATGCTATTCCTATTGTTATTAATAGAAGATATAGAACTGACTTGTACTGAAGCTACCTACTCCCAGCAGCTATATCTATTGTCCAGTTTCAGGCAGTGCGAGAAATGTATATTTATTCATATTGCTGTGTAGGACAAATATATCCCATATTTACTCCAAGCGTGCCTCATTAAATTTAGTGAGAGTTATTCCTAGATAAATAATTGCTACTAGGGAACAATCAGGCAAAAAGGTGGGAGGAACCTGAAATTGCTTAATGGTCAAAGACTTAGGAAGGACCCACTGTAATTGATTCGTATTTTCAGATTTGCAAGATTGTTGTAAGTTGTCCCAGTTATCTCAGACAGGAAACATGACCAGATGAACTAATTCTAATTTATTGTAAGGCTACATTACCAGAATCTTGCAAATCTGAAAGTGCAAATCTCCTGCCATCTCTTTTTACTGCCTGATCAATTCGACAAGGTCCTTTCTAAATTTCTTTCTCTGCCTGCTAAGCAACTGCAGGCTCCTCCCCTCTTGTCTGATCCTTAGGCAGTATCTGTCTTGTCTCAGACAATATTTATCTTCTCAAAATACCTGAGATAAGGAGTTAAACACTACAAAGGCTTCCATACAAAGTTTCTTTATCGGATTATATCAGGCATCCTCAAGGCATAACTCACAGTTATGTTGAGAGTCATCTAATGTCCAATCTTTGGATTGTCGTCTTCATAGTGTGAAAAGATTCATCCCATAATGATACAGCAAGGGGAGACTCCAGCATGTTGCTGGGTCTAAGTAAAAATGAAGAAAACTCCCCCCAACCCAACCATAGGTCAATTCAGTGACCAATCAGGATTACAGATGTGACCACATGACATGAACTACATCTCCCATGAGGTATTAACTACATTTCCCATGAGGCATTCCCTTCAAGGGACAGCCCAAACTAACTATATACTGTTTAACCAGAACAGTATCTCTTTCCCTCTTCACTCAAGGTCATTCCCACATACCACTGCAGGTCTCGTGCAAATAAAGCCATTGTCATCCTATGGATCTAACATTGCACATGAATCCATGTACCCAAATCTATTGTGAGTTGATTCAAAGACAAACATGGTTGACTTCATGGGTGTTCATCTTTAACCAGGAGAAGGGGACGAGTTGGTGTATAAATAATATTCCATTATCCACATGCTTTTGGTTCTATTTTGGAATTACTCGTTCTTCTGGGAGAAGAATTCAGTTGCACATTTGGGTACTGTATTAATCCAAAATTGACAGGGAGGAACAGTGTGGCTCAGTGTTTGCTATGCTCGTCTGCAAGACAGAACACTGCATTAAACTTTGGCATATGGTGGTTGGACACAGAATTAAATTCTTTCATTATTTATCTAGGGATAACTCCCACTGAATTTAATGAAGCACGTTTGGAGTAAATATGGAGATATATTTGTCCTACATAGCAATATGAATAAATATATATTTCTTCCACTGCATGAAACTGGACCATATGGTTTTAGGAGAAAGACTCCTTCTGTTTGGCTCTCGGGCTGTGGTAGGCCTTCCACAATGAGATGCATTTGGCTTCCATTCTTCCAGTAAATACAAACTTGGCAAAACTACATCTCTTCAACAAGCTGTTAACTGTTAATTTATCTGTAATCATTCTGATTTTTTATTTTAATCATATTGATCCCTGTGTTGTGTTTTACATTCTTTATTTTGTAAAACATCTTGAGTGTTTACATAAGCTGAAAGCTGGAGTATACATTTAATATAGTTTTTAAACTAGCAAGCATGGGTAGTTCTCAACTTAGGATCACAATGAGCCCAGAATTTTTGTTGCTAAATGAGACAGTTATTAAGTAAATGTTGCCCCATTTTACAATCTTTCTTGCCATCGTTGTTAAGTGAATCACTGCAATTCTTAACTTCGTAACACGGTTGTTAAGTGAACCTGGCTTCCCCATTGACTTTGCTTGTCAGAACAGTCATAAATATGAATCAGTTGTCAAGCATCTGAGTTTTGATCATATGAGTATGGGGATGCTGCAATGGTAATAATGGTAAAAACAGTCATAAGACACTTTTTTCAGTGCCAATGTCAAATGGTCACTAAATGAACTGTTGTAAATCAAGGACCATCTGTACTACAAATCACTTGGAGAGTAGAGACCTTTCAATCAGTGAGACAACACAGTCCTTTAATATGTGGGCACTATACACACACATAACCAATTTTTAATTATATCCATTTCTATTGTAGGTGAAAAATGGATCCGTAGATCCTTATCTAAATTCTACATATTAGGCGCATTCTTTTTAACTCTAATTCAAACTTGCATTTGTGAACAGTCACTGAAAGCATGCCCAGCCAGAGTTTCAATATAGATGAGAGAAAAATTCCACTTGAAAAGAAATTTTGAACATTGCAAACTATCAGGATATGGAATACATTAACCACATTATTCCAGCCCATCCTATGAGAATTACAAATGTCTTCAAAGGTTCTAAGCTGACACCATAAAAGATGCAGATACAGTGGCCTCCTTCCAAAGAGTCCAGGTCATCCAATAGAAGAGATATGGTACTAGAAGGGCATAATGAACAGAAGAGATTTGCCAACATAAGAGCTTTCCCTTCTCTTTCCTGCCACCTTCAAGTTTGAGAACTTTGACCTTAGCAAGCTGCAATTTACCATCATAAAGCTACCAAGAACAAACTAAACTTAAGAAGATGAAAGAACAAATAATCTGTTTCACCACTATTTACTGAAGCACTGAAATGGGGAGGGGTGGGCCTAAACAAGTTATATACCTAAGCACATACCATCCTAGTTTTAATTAAGAAAACAGAATTCAAGCAAATGTACAAACAGCAAATATAGAAAATCAAAGGATATGTGAAACAGGTAAGTGTGATTGAAAAGAATTAAAAAGAATTTATCTGTTAAGCTCTGTTCTCTCTGCTCTTTAGCTTTGTTACGTATGCAATCTCCACAATTTCCAACCAGGAGATGGAATGCCAAGTCACACACATCTGGAAGGCATCAGATTATGGAAAGCAGGTCTACAGTGATTGGCAATGATTCTTTAGAGCTTTTAGAGAGAAAGTTTTCTTTAGGCATCAGAGAACCTGGATTCATGAATGCCTATGTTATTCTCCCACTGAGTTACAGCCCTTCTACTATATATACTTAAAAGAATTTGGGTTAAATTGCTACCTGCAGTTCCTGACATTTCTATCCTAAACTGGATGGTGGATTGAATGCAGAATCTAGCAAGGGAGTGAAGGACTGTTACTGCTTTGTCCGTTTACAGTCTTTTTTCCAGTCCTTTAGAATATTTATTTTAAGTTGGAGACTTCAGAAAAAATCAGCTAAAAAAACTCCCACAAAAAACATCTTCTCTGCTAAATTAAAAGTTTTCCCCTAATGGTAGTACATCTGTTGGGGTTTATGTTCAGGGATGGGATTCAAATTTTTTAACAACCGGTTCTGTGGGCATGGCTTAGTTGGTGGGCGTGGCTTGGTGGTCATGTGGCTAGGTGGACATGGTTTGGTGGTCATGTTACTGGCTGGGCGTGGCCAACTCAACATCAATCACATCAAGGCACGCATCTTCTCGTCCGGCCTCTCATGACTGTGGGGATGCTGCAACAGTCGTAAGTGTGAAAAATGGTCATAAGTCACTTTTTTCAATGGTCACTCCACACAAGCAAAGTACCAGCAAAGGAGGGGAAAAAAACTCCAGAGAAGTTCCAGAGACAGGAAGTCTACTCCTGCCAAGAATGTAATAAGGGTTAATAGAGAGGCAGTTTCTGTAAGCAACACCAGAATGTTTCCTTCCTGCCTTCCTTACAGGATTAGGCCAGTAATTTCTTCTAACAACCGGTTCTCCAAACTGCTTAGAATGTTAACAACTGGTTCTAGCGAATAGGTGTGAACTGGTAGAATCCCACCCCTGGTTATGTTGGATCCAGACAGGCGGCATGAGTAAAAATGTTGAGCCATCTGCACTGCACTACTGTATAATTAACATTTACAGTATCATTGTATAAGACGCATCCCTGTGTCCCAAATTTTCTGTGCTTTGCTATCACCATCAGAAATCCTAATTTCTTCCCAAGCAACATATCTAGGCTTCACATGCCAATGCTATCTGAGTCCACCATAAATAAAAATAAAGGTGAAATATTTATTTGATCTGGAAAGTAACCAGACTATTTTATGAGCCCTGGTGCTGCAATGGTTAGAATGCAGTATTGCAGCAAACTCTGCCCACAGCCTGGAGTTCGATCCTGATGTGGCTCAAGCTTGACTTAGCCTTCTATCCTTCTGAGGTCAGTAGAATTCTATTCTTCTTCCAGCCAACCAACTCATAAAGAATATTCAAGATTGTCCTGTGCAAAGAGAGCTCCAGATTTGTGAAATGTAAGGACATATTACTTTTTGGTGGGCTTCCTTTTATATGAGTGCCCCTTCCCAGGGGCATTGGTAGGAGCAGACAGCAATTGTTGCTACAGTATTACAATGGCCAGCTTGCATCTGCCTTCTTAATTCCTCACAGTGTAAGAGAGTTGTGTAGTGTTTCAGTATTGTTTTTCCTTCTTTTCAATCATGTACAATTCTTGGAGATTGCTTAGAAAAGTCCCAGCAGTTTTCAAGAAGTGGTTTGCCATTACCTCCTTAAAGGGTTGAAAAAAACTAACCCAGCTGGTTTTGTGCCTAAGGCGGGACTAGAATTCACAGACTCCCAATTTCTAGCCTGATGCCTTAACCACAACACCAAATCGACTCTCCTTGGTCTCAATATAGATGACTCTTATCACAGCAACAAATCTTATTAACATCACTCTCAAGACAATGTAGAAAGGTCCCATAATAGCACCAACATATGATGAAGCTTAGTACCTTAGACTTATTTGTTTAATGAGCCTAATTTTTTGGATCCAAATTCTTTTGGAGTTCATTTCAGCCTTGTCCTAAAGATCCTTTCCCATACTCTATATATCACCATTTGGTTAAAGAAGATACACTATTGGATTTCTTTCTGCTGTGCTATTAAAAAAAAATCAAGTCCTCCTTCTCTTTACTACCACAGCAAACTTGGCCTTGATCATCTATTAATTGCAATATTTTCCTTGATTCTTTCTCCTTTCTCAATTTATATGCTAACCATCTACCTGGTTTATTTGCATCTTCAAAATACGTGTTTCTCACATATAAGGCCGGGCCTTATTTTTGACCCTGAAAAACCGGCTAGGCCGTCTTTCGGGTGACTTAACCCCTTGCATCCTCGGGTGGGTGGCGGCGACAGCTTGATGTTGGGAGACCTTCGCCACCGTTAATTCCCTTCTCCCTTGCTGCCGTGGCGTTACAGCAACGCCGCGGCGTTGGCGCAGCCACGTGCAGCCAGTCAGGGCTCCTCCTGCAACCGGGCCCTGAGGAGAACGCTTAGCCTGTGGCAGCCTTCCTTTGCCTTCGATGGTAAGTGATTATTTAAAACCTCCGCTCATCCTATCAGGGCCGTGAGAGCTGAGCAGGCGGAAAGCAAACCGCGGGTGTTTCCTGGTTCTGCCCAGCCCGGCTCTGCCCGGCCTGGCGGGATGAGCGGAGGTTTAAAATACAGCTCCTGTGGCGCCTTCCTTTGCCTTGAAGGTAAAGTGAATTATTTAAAAACCTCCGCTCATCCCGCTAGGGCGGCAGAGCCGTACGGGCTGGGCAGAACCAGGAAACACCCGCGGCTTGCTTTCCGGCTCTGCTCAGCTCGCACGGCCCTGATAGGATGAGCGGAGGTTTTAAAATAATTCACTTTACCATTGAAGGCAAAGGGAAGGCCCTTGGCCACAGGAGCGCCTGGCTGTGTCTCCTCAGGGCTCCGGTTGCAGGGAGGAGCCCTGACTGGCTGCACGTGGCTGCGCCAAATGCCGCGGCGTTGCTGTAACGCTACGGCAGCAAGGGAGAAGGGAAATTAACTGTGGCGGAAGGTCTCCGATATGAAGTGCTCCACCAACGCAGGCAGCACCATATCCGGGCATGCAACAAAGTACTTCCTAACGGCAAGCCCCTGCCATTCCCCCTCCATTTCGCATGTTTAATATGGGCCTTAATTTGGGGGAGGGGCTTAATTTGATTTTATGCCAATAAATCATGCTGGGGCTTCCTATTGGTGGAGAGCTGTATTGTTGGAGAAACACGGTAGTTCTGTTTAGCACCTCTAATTTTCTGTGCTATTTCTTCTTTTTCTATTAGACCCATTTTATGTTTGGTTATATCCATTTTTAACTTAGTGTCCTTTTTCTGTGGCATTTTCTGTAGCTCTTTTTCAAGTCCTTTATACTTATCCTCTAATGCCTTAGAGGCTAATCTTTTCATGGTATTTATTTTCCTTGTATAGTCTATTATCAAGCCTCTGGCATATGCCTTCATTGTATCCCATACATTCTGGATTGATGTATCTTCTTTTTTGTTTTCTCTAAAGAAAAAAGCCAGTTCTTTCTCCATCCACTGTGTGAAGTCTTTTTCCTTTAAAATAGTATTATTTAGCATCCATCTAGATAGATGGACGCTTTGTCCTTTGTCCTTTCCATTTAATTGTCATTGGATTGTGATTTGCCCAAGTACTTGTTTCAATATTTATTTCTTGAATATTAGTTAACAATTCTGTTGACATCCATATCATATCTATTCTGGACCATGATAAGTGTCTATTTGAGTAGAAGGTGTATTGTTTAGTTTTAGCATTTCTTTCTCTCCGTGTATCTTTTAAGTTTATTTCATCTACCATTTAAAAAAAAGATTTAGGGACAGTCTTTCTGTTTTGCTTTATTGTTTTCTGTGCTGTATAGTCCAGTTTGCTGTCTACAATTCCATTAAAATCTCCCATCATAACTATATTAGCATAGTCCAGTTCAATTATTTTCATATGTAATTTTTTATAAAATTCTTCTTGTTTGTCATTCGGGGCATAGATTGCAATCAGGAGTGTTTTCGTAATATTATCCATTATTTCCACCATTAGTATTATTCTGTCGTCATCAGTATAAATCAATTTCGCTGGAATGTTCTCTTTAATATATAAAACCACTCCTCTTTTCTTGCATTGTGTCAAGGAGGTAAATATTTTCCCTAGTTTTAGCTGTATCAACAATTGTTCATATTGTTTCTTAATATGTACTTCTTGTAGGCAGATTATATCAAATTTTAATTTCTCTAATTTATGGAAAGTTTTCCTTCTTTTAATGGCTGAATTAAGTCCATTTATATTAATTGTAATCAATTTTTTCTCTTCCATGGTTATATTTTATAATTAGGTTTGGCAGCTCTCGTGGATCTTGGTTCATGTTGTTCTTTGGCTTCCTCCTTTCCACCTACTGCACCTTCCTCTTTTTCAGTCGTCATTTGGCAGTCCTCTTGGAATTCAATTAGTGAAATTTCTTTTTCTGCCTCTTCCTCTTTCCCTCTGAAAAATTCTGTATAAAATGATTCAGCTTTCTCAATTGAATCAATTCTGTATCTCTGTTCTTGCCATGAACATTAAACCTGGAATCAGCCATCTATAATTCACCACTTTTTAAAGTAGCAATTTGGTCAAGAATCGGTATTCTCTTCTCATCTCACTCACTCTTCTGGGTACTTGTTTCAAAACCACAATCTCCTTATCTTTATATTTCAATGTTTTCTCTCTTGCCACTTGCAATATTTGCGTTTTAATGGCTTTCTTTGTAAATCTGATGTGAACTTCTCTTGCTAGGCTATTTCTCATTGCTTATCTTGTGAAGACTGGATAGACCTCATCTATTCCATCCATCAGTTATTTCCAAAGCTTCAGCCAATATTTCTGTCATTATCTCAGCTAGATTTTGTTCTTTTTCTTCCTCTATGTTTTGGAATCTAAGATAAAATTCTGATCTGTCCATCTCCCATCTCAGCATACCACTTTTATCTTGTTCAACCACAGTTAATCTCTTATCAATGTCTCCAATCTTCTTATCTCTTTGTTTATCTTCTTCAATTTTTAGTAGTCTCTCATCATACTTCATCATCATTTGTTGGATGTTCTCGAATTTTTCATCAGTTTTCCCTGTTCTTTGTTCAATATTCTCTGTTCTTTGTTCAATGTTCTCTATTCTCTTTTCAATATTCTCTGATCTTGTTTGAATGTTTTGAATTCCTTGCATAATCATCTGCAGGGTCACTTTTTCTTTTTCTTGTTCTTTCTCTTGCCTTAACATTGTCTGTATTGAACGTTGTGCTCCAGTTGGTGGAGAGGAGGAAGTAGAAGTTGAAGAACCAGAAGCTGTTAATTTCCTACTCATTTCAAACAATTCAAAATCTTCAGATTTTTCTAGACCTTAATCCAATTGTGGAGTGACCAATTGCGATTCCAAATAAAAATAGTAGGGAAAAAGAAGCCAAATAGTAATGATAATAAAAAAAAAGAAAAAAAATTCTTCAGGTTCTTGTATACCTTAATCCAATTGATTAGTTAGATAACAATGAAAATTCAAAAATGAAGGAAAAAACCATAAACATACACAAAAGAGAAAAAGTTGTAAAATCCTAAAAAAGACGGAAAAGTGAGGAATAAAAAGCTTTAAAAAAAAGGAAAAATTCTTCAGGTTCTTCAACACCTTAATCCAATTAAGAGGTTTCAAATATAAAAGGCTGCAGAAGAGAAAAAGAAAAAAAAGCCAGGAAGATAAAAAGAAAGAAAAAACCAGTATTGGAGGTAGATGGAAAAACAAAAGTACCAGAAAGACAGAAAGAGAAAAAGAAAAAAAGACTACTCCCTTAAAAAGAAAAGGAAGGGAATCATTAATACTAACACTTTTCTTTTAAAATAAAAAGCAAACGTAAAAATGTAACTTCCAAAGACAAGCAAAAAAAAACAAAAAAAAAACAAAGACAAGTTCCAAAGAACTAAAAATCCAAATAGCTATTTCAAAAAGTAAACTGTTGAGGAGGGGTAGCACAGCTTAGGAAAAATCAAGAGAACACACTGTACTTTGTTTAGTTATCCAAGGCTCTTGTTAGACTCTTCTCCAGAAGACTCTTCTCCAGAAACTTATCACCTTTTCTTTCCCTATAAACTTCAGCACCAGACTCCAGCTGTTGATAGAAACCCAGAAGAGCACCTGCAATAATACTCTCCCATGCTCTTCCCTCTATCTTATCAAATAGCAATGTCCTTGGAAAAAAGTCTCAGTTCTTTCTTTCTCAGCTTTGTCTGGTCACAAGAGAAATAGAATATTTCCAAGCCTCTAGTTGGCAGTGTTACAAAGTTTCTTTGCTTTCACTTTCCCCCTCCTTTTCCAAGCAAAATATAACAAGAATTAACAAACAAAAAAAGAGAGAGAGAAAGATATTTTAAAAAAAGAAATAAGTAAAAGGGAGTCTCTAGCCTAAAATGTTACAAAATCAAAAAGGAGAAAAAAAAATAGATGGAAAAGAAAAAACCAGTCCAGTTTCAAAATATAAGATCATGTATAGACAATCCAGCAATGAGAAAAAAACATTACTTTGACATTCCTGTTTAAAATTGCTGCTTAATCACTTCTGTCAAAACTTTTACAGATTCTTTCTTTTCCTTAGGGTGTCCTTTCAGATCTTAGAATAAAGAAAAAGTTCTCACCAAACCGGCACACTCTCTCTTTCTGTTCTCTTCCGTTTTGGAGCTGTCCCAACTTCAGCAGTTTTAATGGCTGCCTCTTTGCTGCTGGCAAGAAGAGCTTCTCCTGGATCTACCAGGGACTTTGTGGTATCCCTGGGATCGACAGGATGCGCTCTTCACTTTCACCATCTCTTCGGGACGGTTTAGATCTGATAGGACCGTCCAGGAGCAAAGATATCGGCAGTGATCTCAGACCTCCAAGATCGCATGCCGTATCATCGCGATGCCAGCTCTGCCCTCTCCGAGACTATTATGGGAAACTATACACACAAGAGAATATTGATGAGGAAAAAGTCAAACAGTACCTACAGAATGCTAAGTTACCCCAGATACCTAAAGAGATTGAAACAATGTTAGAAAGCAATATAACGATGATGGAGTTAACTGAAGCACTCAAGAAGCAAAATAATGGAAAGGTACCAGGCCCAGATGGACTTCCAGTAGAATTTTACAAAAACATTACAAGAATCGTTGAATCTTCCATTGCTAGAAGTTATGAATGAAGTTATGTTAAAAAAGAGGATACCTAAATCATGGTCAGAAGCTTATATTACACTTGTTCCAAAAGAGGAGGCCGATCCATTACAAATCAAGAACTATAGACCAATTTCCTTACTAAACGCAGATTATAAAATTTTTGCTTCGATATTGGCAGAAAGACTTTAAAAATACTTAAATAATTTTATCCATCCTGACCAAAATGGATTTCTGCCAGAGACAAATTAAAGACAATATGAGAGTAATCTTGAACACTTTGGAATACTACGAGGCACATCCTGAAAAACAAATGGCTTTGATATTTCTAGATGCACAGAAGGCATTTGATAATGTGAATTGGTGATTCATGTTATTACTGCTGGAACAGATGGCTTTGCTGGAAAATTTATTCAAGCAATAGAAGCTATATATCATAAGCAAACGGCAAAGGTAATGATAGAGGGAGAACTGACAGACTCTATTGATATAAGAAAAGGAACAAGACAAGGGTGCCCACTATCACCTCTGTTGTTTGTGTTAACTTTGGAAGTGCTAAATAGAAATATTAGAGATGAAAAGAATATAAAAGGGATGAAAATTAAAAAGGAAGAATTTAAGTTGCAAGCATTTGCAGATGATCTGGTTTTTATCTTAGAAGACCCACTAGAAACAGCATCAAAATTGATAGAAAAGATAGAGATATATGGAAAGGTGGCTGGTTTGAAAATAAATAAAGATAAGACAAAGATCTTGACAAAGAATATGCTATCAAGACAAAAGGAAGAACTGGCAGACCTATTGAAAATTCAGGTCACGAATAAGATCAAGTACTTGACAGCAAGATGCAGTACACTAAAAGAGAATAATTATATCAAACTTAAACAGCAGATAGCGCTAGATTTGGCGAAATGGGAAAATTTACAACTGTCATTAATAGGGAAAATATCAACAATCAAGATCAATATACTACCCAGAATTTTATATTTGTTTCAAACAATTCCAATTAGACTTGGAAAAGATTATTTTGAAGATTTAAATAAAATTGTGTTGAAATATATATGGCAAGGTAAGAAAGCGAGAATAAAGTTAAAACTTTCGCAAGATGTTAGAATAAGAGGAGGATTTGGTTTGCCTAATTGGGAGTTGTATTACCAAGCTACAAATTTGATGTGGGTTAAGGAATGGATAATATTAAGAAATACTAGATTGTTGATATTAGAAGGACATGATCTGTTGTTGGGGAGGCATGCTTTTTTATGGTATAAAGGAACTAAAACACAGGGGTACTTTAGAAGACATTATATACGGGAGTCTCTGTGGTTAAACTGGGAGAAGATTAAAAGACAATGTTATTTGAAAATTCCAGTCTGGTTATCGACTATTGAAGCATTTTCATATCCTATAATACAGTGGTCCCCAACCTTTTTGTACCAGGGACCGGTTTCAAGCAGAAAATTTTGCAAGGACCGGGGGAAGAGAGAGGGGGCTTTCCTGTCGCCGCAGCTATTCCGCGCCCGTTTCACCCCACCCCACCCTGCCCGCCGCGCTCCAATCCACAGTGTCCGTTCTGCCTGCCTGCCTGCCTGCCTTAGTTTCTGGTTGTTTGGGAGCAGCTCGGCTGAGAATAATAACTATTCACCTCTTTACTCAGCCGAAGCTGTTCCGATTCAACCATTAACGAAGGCAGGCAGGCAGAACGGAGCACTGGGTTGAACCCCGCGCGCATGCGCGCGCGGGCGGGCGAGCGGGCGGGCGGGCGGACGGGGTGGGGGTGGGGAGAAACGGGCGCCGGCGACAGGAAAAGCCCCCGCTTCTTTGAAGCAGTTTCTTCCTGGGCTGGTGGAGGAGCGAGAGAGCGACTGAGAGAGCTGACCCAGAGAGAAGGACAGGCTTGGTTGCTTCCTCCCTCCCCTTCTTTCATTTGTGTCCTTGATCCCCGATCCCAGCAGCATTCACCGAAGGTGAAGAAAGCCACCATTTTTAAAAAAAAATTCTTTGCGGCCCGGTAGAGAGTGCTCCACGGCCCGGTGCCGGTCCGCAGCCCGGTGGTTGGGGACCCCTGCTATAATATACAAAAAGGAACAAACAGTTAGATATGGTGAAATATTGAATGAAAGGGGTGAACTTAAATCTATACAAAAACTAGAGGAACAAGGTATAAAGATGAACTGGTTTTCATATGCACAAATACATTCAAGGTATGATAAAGATTCTAAAACAGAAGGTTTCTATGATAAACTGACTGATTTAGATAAGATTTTGACAGGTACTGATGAAAAGGTGATTAAAAATTGTATGGATATTTATTAGAAATTAAACTAGAAGAAGAACAAGTTAAAGAAACTATGATTGCTTGGGGGAAGAATTTTGGATATGGGATTGATCTAGAGAAATGGCAAAAATGGTGGTCTCAAAATTATAAAATGACAATGTCAACAGCATATAAAGAAAATTTGTATAAGATGTTTTACAGGTGGCATTTCCCCCCGACAAGAATAGCAAGAATGTTCAAGAATCCAAAAAATGTTAAAAATGTCATCAGACACCCGGCTCATATTACCATATGTGGTGGACTTGTGCGGATGCTAGAAAATACTGGACCAAAATCCACATGTGGTTGGAAAAAATGACAAAAAAACATATAGATTTGAAACCAGAGATATTTTTATTGGGAATTTTACCTGAAATATATAGTAAACACTTGAAATACCTGATTGTAAATGTATTAACAGCGGCTAGGATTGTATTTGCTAAAAACTGGAAAAATGAGAAAACACCATCACAGGAGGAAATCATTCAGAAAATATTGGAATGTGCAGAAATGAGCAGATTGACATTTGAAATTAAAGAACAGGATGATAAACAATTTTATAAAGTTTGGGATCTATTCTATCAATGGTTAGACAATAAAGTATAGTAACGAAATATGTAGACTTTTAGAAAATACTAAATATATAAAGATGTATTCTTTCCTTATTATATCTACAAAATGATTTTAGGATAGATTTGGGATGATAATATGAATTGTCACAAAACAAATTAAATAAAATATGATTATTTCCTAAAGCATGAATGAATAAAAGTATAGTCTAATGATTAATAATGATACCAATGTATTTAATATTGGATTGAAAATACGAGATCATATACAATGTAATTGTAATTGAAGACTACGAAATGGAAGCACAAAACAATTTGTAAACCAACCGGCACACTGTATGTACATATATGGAAGATGGCCTGATGCTTTTATGTTTTGTTTGTTTATGTTTGTTTTAAAAACCAATAAAAATTTAAAAAAAAATCAAGTCCTGCCAGAAGAAAGATTGAGAATAATATAAAATTGATAAATTATTTTCTCTGAAAGCTAGATTGTTTTACACTTCACATGTTCCCTCAGAATCTATACTGGAGAGACATTTTATCAATGCGAAAAACAAATGACAGGAGATAGTATAGTGAAAAATCTTTAGATAAGACTTCTTTTCTTTCTTCAGCTTTACACAAACTTCGGGCTCATGTCTTCGTTTCTTGCTCCCTATGCCTTGCGGGGGGGGGGGACCTTAGCAGCTCATGCATTCAAAATATCTCTAGTGACATTTGTGAAACCCTCAAGATGGACTATTGTTACTGGGCTACTCACTATCTAAAAACAGATTGCTTGTTTGAAGACATTCAGTTTAGGAGTAGACTGATTCTTGGGACTCCATGTATATTAGCTCCCAGATCTTCTACCAGCTGCTCTGCGTCCACAGCTCAGCAGGGAAAACATAGGCAGGAGTCACCAGAGAAAATAAATGAATAATTCATGATACAAGAGAGAGGATTGAATTGTTTTATTTAACTCAAAACACTAGCTTGTGCCTCTCTCGTTCTTCTGTTGGCCACAACAGTAGTACATTTACTCCACCTCTACCATTTTTTTTAAAGCTGCATAGCCAAAAATGTGTTCAATATAGTAACCGGTGCCTGACTCATCTGCCATCTGTCACATGCCGAGGAGTTGCTTTCACCATTTGGTGGATGTGTGCCTTGCCATGTAACTAAGGCACAGAAAATGGGAAGAGGTTATAAAAATAAATCTAGAAAGACTGTAGACTGAAATATATGGAGAGTTGCAATCAACAAACTGCAACAAACTTAAGCAACTTCTTTGTCTAACAATGGGCCCTTGAAAAGATTCTGAGAGGCTCTGCTTTAATTCTTTCTTCCAAGGGATAATAACTGATTAAAATAGCATTTGATTCTTGTTGTTGCAAAAATAAGTTCTGGTATGGATAAGATTCTGGTGTGAATGCAGTGTTTACCTCTAAGGCAGTGCATCTGTTTACAATTTGGGGCAAAAAAAATTAATTATTTTTTTATTAATTACATTTCTTATCTGGGTATTCAAATTGCTTAACAATAAATATTGTGTTCTTAATCTCCACCCCTTTTTTCCAACCACTGATAAAATAGATTCCATGTATTTGATAATATTCTGTATCTTCTTTCTGTTTCATTTTTAATGCCAGTCTGTCCATTTCTGCATATTCTAGTATCTTAATTATTTCTTCACCTCGTGATGTTTCTTTTTTTTCCCAGCATTGAGCAAATACAATCCTTGCTGCTGTCAAGACGTGCAATATTGAATACATACTCTTCTTATCAAGTTTAGCTGATATTATACCTCGTAAAAATAGTTCAGGTTTAAAATCTACATGCTTTCCAATCATCTTTTCTAATCATTTATGTATTTTTTCCCAAAATTTTCTTGCTTTATCACGTCCATCACATACGATAGCATGTGCCCGTTTTTTATTACATTTCCAACATTTGCTAGACATTTGATGTCATTTTTAAATGGCTAACCTTCCCATCTACATTTGCTAATTGCTAATTTCTTTGTGAAGGACAAAACCCAAAAGGCTTGAAATAAACAAGCTTTTTCTGCACACCCTTATCAGTTAAGATACAATGTGTTAATGGGAGGCCTCAGATCAGATAACCAGTTAAGCCAGTTTTAGCAATCCTCTTTCAAATGTTATTTAAAACTGTCCAACTGTCTATATATATATTCGCAGTAACAGAAGACAAATTCCTTTTTCCCACAAAAGTGCTTTGTATTTCATTTGTCTGCCATTTTTTCCTAGTCCTTTTCTCATACAGAGAGGCCCAGATGTATTATACAAGATAATCTATTTCTATATTGAATGATAGGTCCTAAAGTCAATGGGAGATGAATCTGCTTTTTTCCCCTATGTATGTGGATAGTTCGCCTAAATATATACTAAAAATGATGTTAATGACTTTAATAGCTTTATAGATAGATATGAATTGTCATATGTGAGACAGAGAACTCTAGATCTTCCATAGCTTCCATCGATATGCAGCCTTACATGGTGTTTATTAGCTCTCAGGGTAAAATTATAATCTATTCCTGTGTTAGATAACAAGTAACTTCTTTATCTCCACAAGCAAGGAAAATAAAAAGGATCAACATTCACACAAAAGTAATGTGAATGGACAATAGCAATAGCACTTCTGAGTTATATACTATTTCACAGTGTTTTACAGACATCTCTATGCAGTTTAGAGTCAACAAATTGCCCTCAACAATCTGGGTCCTCATTTTACCAACCTTGGAAGGATGGAAAGCTGAATCAACCGTGAGCCGGTAAGGATCAAATCCCTGGCAATCAGCAGAATTAGCGTGCAATAGTGCATTCTAACCACCACACCACCATGGCTCTAAGTGGATTCCCTTGATGATCTCTGGGAGGATAGGATAGGATGCCAGACCAGCAGGTCCCCAGAAAAAGGAGATCACCTCACACTCATTTTTCACACAGTAAGAAAAATGGCATTGTTTGCTGTCCCCTTCTTTTCTTCCTTACTGATGATACAAAAGAATGATTCCTAGTTCTGGAGTACAAGGAACAGCATGGTGGCTGGCAAAATAGTCTCTAGATTAGAGAACTTACCTTGTACAGAATAGAGTATGCATGATACTCTAGGGCAGGGATCCCCAACCTTTCGACGACGCGCCCGGTTCCGCGTCAGCTGGGCACCGCGCCCGGTTCCGGCGTCAGCTGGGCGCCGCCATCTTTTTGACGAAAAATCACTTCCGGTGACGTCACGGAAGTGATTTTTCAAATCATGCGCGCCAGCGCTTTCTGGTGAGCTTTTTCGGGTAGAAATGGCTTTCTACCCGGAAAAGCTCACCAGCGCTGGCGCGCTGCCATCTTTTTGACGAAAAATTGCTTTTTTACCAAAAAGATGGCGGCGCCCAGCAACCAGCGGCCCGGTAAGGCTTGTTCCATGACCCGGTCCGCCGGGACCGGCGGTTGGGGACCCCTGCTCTAGGGGATAGAATTGGACATAGAGTAGGGGGATAAAATTGGACTTTGGTTGCCCTTGTGGCAAAGGGAATGAGAAAGAAAGATCCAAGAAATCCTACTTGGATGTATGGATGAGTTTCTCATAAGAGAAAAGTGACAAGTTTAAAGGATGGTTTGCAAGCATTAGAAAAGTCTAATGATTGGTGATGGTTTAAACTAATTGTAACTATGTTTTTTCATCTCATGTCTTTAACGTATTTCTATTACTCCAGAACCGTAAAGCCTACAAACTTGAAATTTGGCACGTATGTTCCTCTTGACTTCTAGATGCTCACTAAGAAAGGATTTTTCAAAATGACCAACAGAGCATTACTATTTCCTATATTATATTAACAAGTTCTGATGCCAAGGTATTCTACTCCCCCTCCCCACCTGAAATCTATTCCAAATGAAAAACACAAGCAAAGAAGAGGAGTTTCAGTTTCAGAGCAGCAACTAGTTTTAGTACAGAACTGTTGAGCGAAGCCACGCCCAGGCTCCTTGCTGTCTTCTTCTTGCTCACACAGCAAATACTGTTTCAGTTTCCATGTTTCCAAACAGCCCTCAACTCACTCACACACTGACCAGTGGTGGGATTCAAATATTTTTACTACTGGTTCTGTGGGTGTGGCTTGGTGGGTGTGGCAGGGGAAGAATACTGTAAAATCTCCAGTAAGAAGTGGTATTTGCCAGTTTTCCAAACTACTCAAAATGCATTTATTTTCAGATTAGCACCACATAAACTATAATACCATTGTGTAGTCTCTGCCCATCTGTCCTCTACTTGCAGCCTTACTTGCTCAGGGTTGGGATTTACTTTTAGGATAAAGTGAAGTTCCTTGACTTTTAGGTTTAATTCCCAACAACTTTGGACACCTTGAAAAGGCTGAGATGCAACTGAAGGCCACACATTCCCGTTATTTGTGCTATGCTTTTCAAGTCAAACAAGAAAGTCTGCTTTTAAAAATATTACTTCAGCCCACAGATTATATGTCACGGACAGCATTCTCTAATCACAGAAATGTGGCAAATAACAGTTTGACATGGATATTAGTTCACAACGTAACTGAAAACCAATTCCATGTCAAACTGTTTTTGCTACAATTCTCCTCATATGCCACATAGTTTTGAAACATATAAAACATTAATTGGGTAAACTGTCTCATGCCTATGACAATTAATGTCATGAGAAATAAACTATTTGTGAGCCAATAAGTCTTAAACACTGAAAAAAATGTTTGGAGCAGCTCAAACTCTAGTTTTCATTATAATTTATGAAATCCACATTCTTTTGCGTCTGTACTATTTACCAAACAAAAACAGCTTTAGGGAACTTTAGAAAACTTGCAGAAAAAAGAAACTTGAACATAGGGAGTATTTTTTATACAATTTTTATATTGTACATCAGTAGAAATTGGGAACTGTACCCAATCTGGAAATCGCTGAAAATGTCAAATGAGCTTTATCAATAGTAAAATGACAATTCAGAAATACAAAACATTGTTTCCCATTGATCTTCTCTGGTAATAACTATTATGATGTGTTACATTCAACTGCTGCATTGAAGGAATCTGTAGGAATCTCTTTGGGATAATATGAAGACTGACACATTTTATATAAGTGAGTGGTTTTAGTCTTGGTCCATTTTTCCCATAATAATGATAATAACTACTCTATATTTTGACAGAAATGGAAAAACATCTATAATGATTGTTCATTCTTAATCGATCAAGTCTGCCATATTTCAACATATAGGATTTCTTTTACAATTTGGGATTTCTGAAAAAGGACACTATTATTATTATTTCACTGTTCATGAAATATGTCACAGAAGAGAATCTAAAGAAATCCTGAAGAACATCCAAATATAGCAAATGTCACAGAAGTGCATCTAAAGAAGCCCTGAACAATTACAGAAGTGAGAAAGAAGTGATTCACCAATTCCAATTTTCCATGTTTTTGTTTTTTTGGGGGGAGGGGGTGTTTATGAAAGTATCATAGAGTAAGAAACTGATAGCATCTCCTATGTACTGGAGCAGTTATGATGGATGGAATTAATTTTCTATTGATTTTAGCTAGCACAATGGGCAAAATATGTTCAGTTGCACAGAATGATTCCCGTTTCCTATTACTTTCCAAACAAAAATGAAAGTTTAGAATGCTTCATTCTGCATAAGAAGACTCCACCTGGTTGTAGAAGTTCAAAGATTAAAGTCACAGTTTTAATTGATACTATATTATTTACTGGTCTACAAAGGAGGATACCTTGAGATGATAGAAGGCACATCTGGAATGGAGCCATTTCATTACATTGGAGCAGGATTTTATAAGGTAACAATACTAAGTATGTCCCCCAAACCAAGTGTCAACTCGTAAAGCATTCCTATGCCTGTTATAGAGTTGCCATAAACAAGGGGGTGGGGAAGGAAATCTGAAGGAGCAGTGTGGCAGTTTAAAACCAGAAGTATATTCCAACACTTATCTTACAAAGATTGTAGCTAAGCTACCGGATCTTCTGCCCACGAAAATCCTTAATTGGAGAACGTGATTGATGATACCAAGCCCATGAACGTGCTTCATTGGAGAATCTGATTTATGACACAGGAGAGGGGAAACAGGATCACAGGTGACTGTAAATTACGTACGCCAGAGTTAGCTTCATACAGGTTAATTCCAGACATGTTGCTTCTAATAAATCTTTTGGTTTCTTTTGAAGCTTGGCTCGAGGCTCATGATTTAATTAGGGCAATCACCAGAATCCTGACACTAAGTTTCTTGCTTAAATAATTATTTACAAGATATAGTTACCCATCAACCCATGCCAATTCTGTGACAGCCACTCATTGTGTTTAACCGCTATAGGGAAATATTCATATAAAGGCTAGGACTGAAATACTACTCAAGGAAAATTTTACAATACCTCCCCAAAATCACAAAAGTTTGAGGGGTTTGATAAATTCATTCACTATGTACTTAGAAACTAAACTTGCCCCTCCTATCTCCTTATAGACTGCTTTCACTGCAAACTGGACTGGAAAAAGGTTACTCCAAAAATGAGATTATAAGTATTTTTGGAAGGAAGAATGTTCCATTGAATCCATTCAGATGGACTACCTACTTAGGTAGGTACTACTTGACGTATGACAATTGGGACCAGAATTTCCACCACTAAGCAAAGTGATTGTTAAGTGAATGGTGTCTAATTTATCACCCTTTTGTCACAGTTGTTAAGTGAATCATTAAAGTTGTTTAATAAATCATGTGGTCATTAAATAAATCCAGCTCTCCCCATTCATTTTGCTTGTTAGAAGCCAGCTGGAAAGGTTGCAAATATAAACCATGATTCCAGGATGCTGCAACCATCATAAAGACCTGCTGGTTTCCAAAAGCTCAAATTTTCATTACATGACAGTGAGGATGCTGTGATGGTCATAAGCAGGGGTGGGCTTCAAATAATTTAACAACTGCTTCTCTGCCCGGTTGCTGGGTGGGCGTGACCTAGTCGGCCTCATGCACCACCCTGGGAGCAAAAACGGGCCGGGGAGGGTGCGCTGCGCCTCTCCGGGCTCTGGAGGCTCTCTGGAGGCTGGAAATGGCCCGTTTCCGGCCTTCCAGAACTTCCAGGAGGCCTGTTTTTCATCCTCACTGAACTTCCGCACAGGCCCTGCACTTACGTGTGATCCAAAACGGGCCTCATGGGGACTCCTGGGAGGAGTGGGGTGGGTGGAGCCAGCCAGTCATTGGAACTATCAGTTTGCAGAACCAGATGTAAAATTAACATCCTGTTGGGCTGAACCGACACAAACCGGCTGAAGCCCACCCCCCGGTCGTAAATGCAGGGATCAGTCGTAAGTCATATTTTTCAGTACTGTTGTAATTTTGAATAGTTGCTAAACAAATGTTTGTAAGTCAAGGACTACCTATATAAAGACAATTTAGGGGTGCAAAATTCAAGTCCATTTGTGCCTGTTTTTGTTGTTTGTACAGAAAGGACTAGACATATGCATTCATACATACATGCATACACAAACTCACTTTATGTGAAAGACAGCAGCCTCCATCTGCTCACAGTTTTAATAACTGTCAGCTTTATTCATGTGACAAGTTATTTTCACACCTCCATTCTTGCCCCACAGTTTCTACTGAGATGTGGGAAGACAATACTGATTTTTGAAGGCACACAGATTGCTTTTCTGTATCCCTTCGCATCTTTACGCCACTGACAAAACTTTGAGAGGGTTCACATTTGACTCAATCTCCTTCTGATGAGCCTAGATTCAATTTGGATAGGTTTCAAACTTTTCCAAATGAACAAAGTTTAATTTTCTCATTTGGCTAGATTGACACACATTACTTATAATTGGATTCCTTCCCATCCTATGTTTTGCATCTGGCTCCACCCCAGGCGATATTATGCATTCAGCTGCTTTAATTAAAACACAAAGTAGATATCAGAACCTTTCAATTTGCTCATATCCAATCTACAATTTAACAGGGATCACTGAGCTTGTCAGTATGTTTTAAAGTCATTTCAAAGAATTAATCAAGTAAATTTACAGTGAAAACAAGGTTACAATCATTCTTCATACAGTTTTTTTATATTAAAAAAAAACAAAAAAGATGGAAAGATCTGCCTCCCTGCATAATCCCAGGACTGGTTAAAATATTTTTCCACCTCCTCCTTCTCTAGTGCCTCATTATTTGCTACCAAACCAATGTCAATTCTCAGCAACAAAGATGACTTCTCCAGAATTATCTATTCTGAGCCTGGCTGTTCAGATCTTCAATGATACACTATCACCATTTTGGGATGCATTTACCTTACTGCTGATGGTCTTTTCCTTCTTTCTCTTTCCATCTTTCTCAGTGGTATAGACCTCTGAAGAGAACAGTGTCTTATAATGTATACAAAATATAATAATTTGAGCCTCATGTTTTATCTCTCACATGAGAACACTGGATTGATTTATTCTAAGATCCATTTGATTTGTTTTCTTGGCTATCCTATGAGATTTCTCTAATATAAAAGTGGGCGTATTGAATAGACGTCAATACTCTATTCAAGAGCTTCAATCATTTCTGTAAAGCCAAAGAGGAAGTGAGACACCTCCTTTATAAGTAGTGTGGAAGCATTTCTCTAGACTGAATTACCATAAATCTTGACATGGTACCTTCTACTCCAGTAAGAGCCTATGTTAAATTATACCACTTTGGCCTACGTTAAATTAATCCCATTGGCTATCTGTTGGTCTATACAGTTTCTGAGCCAGCTGTTAACCACTGCTAATGACCAACCCTCAGAGTACTAATGACCAGATGACTGCAAAGAATATAAATCCTGCCATTCCCTACCAGTTAGAATTGAAAAAGCTTCTTGAATGAGAAGTGAAATGTTTTCAAAGAAAAAAACAACAACCAAGAAACTCTTTAAGAAAGTCCAAAGAAAAAAAGCATCTTTGGGACAACCATGACCTGGATGATTGAAAATCACGGTTATTTTGTAGGATATACGGAGAATGACATCCATAGTGCTTATTTTCTTATTCCTATTTATCCACTATCTTATTTGTATCATTAAACTCAGGACACCTCTTATTTATTTTTTTCATGACACTGTCATGCTCCTGGGTAGGAAACTAAATGTACTACTGGAAGAATCTTTTGAACTTCAGAATTAATTCTAAGAGCTTGGGAAATTGATTTTCAGGACAGAACGTCAAAGCTTTTAAGCATTAGGAAAGCACATATTAGTCTCCAAAGTGACAAAATCCATCTCACCTATTGATATTATCAAGCAAATAGCTCTAATTAAGAATGCCAAGTTTTTTTAAAAAAATTATTCTGAAGTACAGAACTTTACCAGTATGAAACCAGTGTTTTACCTTACACAGGAATATGGTTGTTCTGCATTTAATTCTTGAATTCGGTTGATGCTTTTTGACTCAGGATTTTGAATTACTTGTTAAATATAGTCCTTGGAATCTTGGAAATATTTCCAATGCCCCTCCTAATATTTCATCTGTCTTGCTTTCTTGAGTTCCAAGAGCATCCAGCTATAGGTGGCTTTATAAAGTTGAAAGAAATATCAACCAGAGGAGCACATAAGATGGGCAAGCACTTTGGGAGATGCATCCTCTAATAGTTAGGCACTCTGCCATGTAAGAGTTTAGCAATACAGCAGCTTGAAAGGTATCTAAAACTAAACTGACAATCGGTGTCATTCACAGTGCAGAAGTATTTTATGGTCCTTGTGCATCACTGCTTCTGCTGCTGCATTCCAGACCAGCTATAGCTTCTGAGGGCTACAAGGACAGCAATAAGGGCACCTTTTGCAAAGTGACCAAGGAATGAATGATTATGAGGAGGGCCTCTCAATCCAGGAACAAGTATAAGTTGTAAATAAATTGAACCTATGGAAAATCCAGGAGGATCCCAAGAGTTTTGAATCAGGCAATCAAATCCTATTCAGGACCATGGAGGAAAATCCTCAAAGCTGGGAGGATCAAGCACCCACAACCACTTGGTTTTTGCTAAGGTTGAGTCTAAGTCTATTCCTCTTCATTCAGGCTCCAACAACCTCCAGGAACTGGGAGAAGATCTTGGCTACATTAGTTGGTCAGCTAGGAGCCAGGATGTACAGTACAACACAGTATCATCCACAAGAACTTTGAATTTGGGCCATAAGTACCTTTTGGGGAGGTCTGTCGTAACTTCAAATGGTTGCTAAGTTGCTAAGGTTGTAAGTCGAGGACTACCTGTATTGATATCTTTCTTTTTAGGAATGTGCAAAACATTCCATGAACAGACTATTCCCATACCTAGAATCCCCAAAGAACCCAGAATAAGGGTTGGAGGGACCTTGGAGGTCTTCTAACCCAACTGCCTGCTCAAGCACAAGACCCCATATCATTCCAGACTAATAGTTGTCCAATTTCTTCTTGAAAGCCAAGTTCAGGCAGCCTATATTCAGACCAATGCTAACACGTATGATCCAAGCACGGGCTCGAATACATGCATTCCAGGCACACATTTCCCAAGGATAGAGACAGCAGTACAATGCCATCTGGCATGATTGCAAGAAGGGAAAGGGGGAATCAGAACACCGGAGGGTGTTACATCATTGGACTTGAATTTAAGCCCAACGGAAGAGAAGGAAGAATTGAGAGAATATTAAATTTAGTTAATAATTAAATGGATGGCACTAAAATGATCGGCTTGGTTACTCCCACAAGCAGAGGGAGTGCCAACTACACTATAGCAGATGGTCTTTCACTTGTTCGGCAAAGAGCATCTTCAAAAAGGCTTCTCCTGTAGATCCTTAATAGCTTCGTAACAAGAAACAACTTTCACCACCTGGTGCAAAAATGTAAACACGAAAGAACTTGTGGATAGTTTGGAAGCCTGGATTAAACCTGTAGTATTTCCTGAACGAAGAGACATGCAGAAACCCTTGCTTGTTCCTTCTGTATCAGTAGCAGTGACACACCATCTCCTTCTAAGCCATGGGGGAGAAGTGTGTGACTTCGCACAGTGCCCGTCAAAGAATGGAGAAGTAAATGGGAGGATGTGACAATTAAAATTGGAACAATGCCTCCAATGGAACAACTTGCCTCCAGAAGTTGTTGAATGCTCCAACACTGGAAGTTTTTGAGAAGAGATTGGACAACCATTTGTCTGAAATGGTATAGGGTTTCCTGCCTGAGCAAGGGGTTGGACTAGACTATTTACAAAGTCTGCACTACTATTACTATTAATCTTCTCATCACTCCTTATCACCCATCCCCTCCCACTTGTGACTGTATGACTGTAACTTTGTCGCTTGTATCCTTACGATTTATATTGACTGTTTCCTAGTATGATTTGATTGCTTATTGTACCCTATGATTATTATTAAGTGTTGTACCTTATGATTCTTGACTCTTGATGAATGTATCTTTTCTTTTATGAATACTGAGAACATTTGCACCAAGACAAATTCCTTGTGTGTCCAATCACACTTGTCCAAAAAAAATAATTCTATTATATTATATTCTATTCTGTTCCATTCCATTCTATTCTATAAGACCTTAGAGACTTAGAATAACTTTGTCACTTTAAATGGTACATTAATTGGCATACATTAAAATGAATTGTTGCATACATCTCTCAAAGGGTCACCCCCCTCCAATATACACTGCATAAACATGACTAGAGGACCCAGATTGTTGGAGGCAATATGCCGACTAAGTGCCAGCTTAACAGCATGATGCGCCCTGGGCAAAGCAGTGTACTGGGACCCCTGTGACAACTACTCACAGGAATAAAAATATAAATGGTCAGTAAATTTAAACACATATTTGCATAATATATGCATAATATATTTATATGATACAAGGTGCACTGAAGGGTTAACAGGTTAGTATGGGGCCGCTATGCTGGTGGGTCCCATGGGCAAGTGCCCATCAGGCCCATGAATTAAGACAGCCCTCTGCTGACTCTGTAAACCACTTAAGAGAGGGATATAAAGCACTATGAAGCTGTATATAAGTTTAAGTGCTATTGCTAAATAAATTAAATAAATGCTATATATAGCATCATGGGTCCTTTCCAACGCTGTTATTCTATTTTAGTTTAATGAAAAAGGCGAGTTTCCTTAACGCGGCCGATTCGACCCTATAGTGTAGCAACCGAGCTACTAGAGACAACCGCTGTCCTTTTGTTTTTCTCCATCCGCCTCACCGGAGGGATTTTGCTCTCTCGGATGCAGCAATACAGGTTACGCCTTCCTCCCGCTTGGCTGTTGTATCTCCGCGTAGAAAACGCAACCCTCCTCCCCACCCTTCCCCGCGCTGTTTTCCTTTCAAAATAAAAGGCCGCCGAGCGAAATGCACTTTTTGCTTAAGTTTCCTCCCCTGGCGAAGAAGCGCCTCTAAAAAGGGGAGCGAACGGCCTCCGCCCCCTTTCACAAGTTTTATAACTCGCCGGGTTTCCGTGTCCTGTGACTCCAGTCAGGTGGTTCCCGCCTTCTTTTTGTGTGTGTGTGTGTTTTTTTCCCCCCCTTCCCTCCGTGCCTTACCGGCAGTCGGGAACGTCTCCCTTCCCGCCAAAGAACCGGCGTTTGGAGAAAGAAAGCGTCCGGAGTCGGTGGAAGGGAGCGCTCCCCTTTTTCCTTTCTTGCTCCAGCCGGTGCTGGGTTTTCGCAAAAACGCGGGGTCGAGGAGGGTGGGAGCCGGCTAAGTTGGTGAAGCCGGAATGGCTGGAGCAGAGAGAGGCGGAGGCGGCGTCGGAGTGCCTGAGAACCGGGAACATCTCTTTAAGGTTTTAGTCATCGGGGAGCTGGGTGTCGGCAAAACAAGTATCATCAAGCGCTACGTCCACCAGCTCTTCTCTCAGCACTACCGGGCTACCATCGGGGTGGATTTCGCTCTCAAAGTCCTCAACTGGGACACCAGGACTCTAGTTAGGTTGCAGCTCTGGGACATCGCAGGTGAGAGGCGGTGGGGAGGGCACGAGAAATGGGGCTTCTGGAAAATGGACAATCCGGCCAAGACTGGATTTCTTCAGCTGGAGGGGGAAAGTCCCTTTTAGCCCTTTGCATATCCTGAGACCTTGTGAGCAAGTTGCAACCGGCTTCTTTCCATAAGATAAAGACCGCGGGCCTTGGGTGTCCCTGAAACGAATTGGGGAGGCTTCGATTTCAGAGTCCCTTACTCAATTTCTAAAATCCATCTCTTTTGCTCTTTTCTATATAGCTCGACAAAAATAAAAATGAGAATAAACTCTGCTGGGTTGAATTGTACTATTCTGAACTCTTGGGAGGAGGGGGGGGGGAATCTTGTTAAGGATTCTGGGAGTATATTTGCTCTAACTTGGAAGAATCTTATTTGTTTTGGATATACTAGTAGCTTTGAATCCTGTGTAGATTTACACTGGAATACATGGGAGTTTTCTTCTAGTTTATCCACTTACTTTCTAGGAAGAAGGTTCGGGAAAAATGCCAGAGGTTAATAAACCTTTACATAAATTTTAAAGATGGGCAAATACATACGTTTTTGTTTTTTTTACATTTCCAGCTTTAAATAACCCTCCCCTCCCTCAAGTGTTTTCTGAGCAGCTGTTTGATAGTAGCATTTCAAAAGATTAAAACTTTTTTTTTTTCATGCTGATGATGGGAAAGCTTCATCTGTTTGATGGTGACAGCTACAGCAACAACTTTGGTGTTGTGTTTATAATTTTCCAGATAGTCTGGAGAAGAACTGGAAGAGATTTCTTTGTGTGTTTTACTGGTGGTCATTTTGAAAATAGTAAATATCTGAAAAGCAATTGTGAGATTTATGACATTTGCTCTCCTGGTCAGTAAACAGTGGGACTTTTTTTCAGGTTGCTTTTTTTCCCCATCAAGTTCTGGAAGTGGTACATTGCAGAGAACTTTAGTATGAAATTTTATATTACTCTGGTGTGATCTTATAGATAAGTCAAATTACTTTTTGATATGTATCAAATTCTGCCTTTAAACCATTTTAGAGAGCTAACTGCTGTATATTCTAGACTCTAACCTTGCTCCTAAAACTGGGTGTAAGTAAGTAACTGGGTGATTGTTCGGGGCCTGTGCTTAAGGGACAATAAGGGGATTGCAGCTGGATATTAAGAGTTGATAGTTTTTAGAGTAATGTATTTTATAAAATGCATATGTTTTTGTCAACTACAAATCACTTCATATAAGTGGGGGGCTAAAGCAGCATTTCTCAATCTTGACCATTTTAAGAGGTGAGGAATTCAACTCCTAGAATTCCCTAGCCAGCATGCAACAAACATTTTTGCAGCCTTTTACAAAGCATCCTTTCAATTGAGGTTTTAATTTTTGAAGCTTACAAATCTATTTAATAAAACTATTAGGTAATAATGTATCCCAATGGTAGGAAATACACTTTTGAGGAAAATATGGAAAATAATGCTATATCCTTTTACATCTATGAAATCCTTGTTCAAAGATGTGTTTGCATATTATGAGTCTTGCTCTGGAAAATGTGTTATTGTTTGCAGAGTGCTTGCAAAATCATTCATCAGATTTTGCAAGCAATATAGAAACATTATTTCCCCATGATCCAGCTAGGCCCCTTCTACTTTACTCATATTTCAGTTTCAAGAGAATTAGAATGCTGACAGTTTCCACATGAATATATTTAACAGTTTAGTTATTGCTTTAATTTATCTGAATAACAATTTTGTGTGTGTGTGTGTATGTAATATTTGAGAAAGACAGTTGATATAGCATAGGACTTACAGATGGCATTTTGTTGGCAGTATTGAATGTTCTCATGAGCCAAATGTAGTTCTCCACAAATTGTAATTTTTTTGTAAAAGGGTGTGTGACTCTGGTTGCAACATGTGATAGTCATTCTGCACAACTGCTCAGTCTTCTGTCTTTGTACCCATATATTGCAATACTTGAGATACAAAGATACAAATACTTGAGATACATTTTCAGCTAGTACAATCTTTGAGGCACATAGAAGAGTATGGTTAAGTATTGGAAAATAGGTTTTGTTTAAAGCTGATTTCTAAAACATTAAAAATAAAATGATTTTCCAGTGAAAGAAGCTGACTAAACTAGTTCAGACTATAATTCCCATTATAGGAATCAAGTAACATGAGATTGTTAATTTTTAATCCTCTTTAATCCATATCAGGTCAATACATTTATTAAATCAACTCAGCATAATTAGCATATAAGCTTTCTAGGTTCAACAAGAATACTAAATAAAACTGAAAAGTACTAGAAAAAAAATCACTTTATGTTCTACATGTAATTATAGTCTGCTTTATTTACAGCCTTAAACTAAAATCTTTTGAACTTAAAATTCTGCACTAATGAGAAATCTTTTTTACTGTAGTTAATTTTAGGACATCACAAAAGGCCGTATGAATTTTCTGTATTTTTCTTTAGATAAAGTGTTAAAAATAGGATGAGACATTACAAGGGAGAAATATTTTAACATGAAGTCTGCAGCCCAAAGACTGTCTTAAAGTCAGTGCTACGGGTAGTCCTTATTTAATGATCATCCAATGACCAAAATTATGAAGATGCTGAACAAAGGAATTTCCAAACCCATGTCCAAAGATAAGGCTGTTGCAGCACACCATGATCATGTGATTGGAATCTGGGCACCTGGCAACCCATTCACAATTATGGCTGAATTGCCAAGTGCCAGGTGATCATGTGATTGCCATTGGCAATCTCTTCCTGCCAGCTTCCCCAGAAAGTCAATGGGGAAGCTGTCATGGAAGATTGCAAGCCAATGCCACCTGCTGAGAAGGAGTCTCCCCTTCTTAACTGAAAAGGTCTGTCCTCAAATCCAAGCAAGATTTTTCAGCCACAGAAGATTTGCAACCCCAGAGCAGAGAGGCAGTGTGGTAAAGTAAGAGGATAAGTAAGGTAAGAGTACAGGGTGTCTTAAAGCAGGGGGGCCCCAGGCAGACCCATGTAAGTGTTTCCCTGCTTAGGGACTGAAAATCGTGCTTGGGTTTTGGCAAGGAGGATTTTCAGCTTCAGAGTGAAGTGGCAGCATAGCAAGCAATGTGGGGTGCCTTGCGGCAATGAAGACCCAACACAGGGCAAATGCAGGTATCTCTTTTTCAGAGGTTAACATCCTACTTGGAATCCAGTAGAGAGGATTTTCAGCTCCTGAGTGGAGAGACATTTAAGTACAGCCTTTGCTGGGGCTATTCCAATCCCTTAAGGCACCCAACGTTGCTTTACAAGCACAACTAGGAGTGCTGAGTGTGGTTATTAAGTCAAATGGTCTCATGGCATCTTGCTTAATGGCCACTTTGCTCCACGACTGAGGTTCAGGCCCCAGTTATGGTTCTTAAGGAGGGACTACCTATCATACTGTTAAAATGAGGTTACACCTAACCTTCAGAGTCGGAATGATTTCCTCTAGGATAGAAATCACATTAGTTTTTCATTCACATGCTGGGATAATTTCATGGCAAAAGGATGTGATAGCATCCCCCACCTATTCATGAGTGATGTTTCCTATTTATAAATGTGCAGTGGGGGTAGAGATGTGGATTGCGCAATTTTTACTGGAATATGTAAGTATTTAAATCAGTCAGTGCCTAGTAGATGCTTTGTTTGATACTTCTTTTTGTGGTTTACTTGCTCCTTACAGAGTAGCCACTCCACAACAGGTTCAGTTGGTTTTATATTGAGTTTTCTGAAACGCCTTTCACTCTTTTTCAAACTTCACCAATGGCATTTTTTCAAAACTTTTAAGACAAGTGAATTATTAGCATGTTGGGTACATTCAGGCAACCTGCCAATAAAGCTTGCAGCAATACTGCTCCTTTAGGAGACCTCTGCCTTCTGTCTAATTACTTCTTGCTTGTGGCCTTTGGCTGAGATGGACTATAAATCCACTCTAACTATTGGCTATGCTAGCTAAGCAGATTTAGGCGGAGGGGAAAAAGACTAAGATTGGGAATTCCTTGTCTGCAAAGCAGGCAAATTGAGGCGAGAGCTTGTTCAGTTTGGCTACATTCCTGAAACATATTTTACCTGGTTATTTAATTAAAGGATTTTCTGCATTTGCACAGCTGAGCCATAAATTAGCCTAACAGGCTGGCTCACACAACGTCTTTGCCCAAAATAGAAAATAACTGCCCCAAAGCTTAATCAGAGTTAATACATATCAACCTAGTACCATTGGGCATATACAATGTGTGTGTGTGTGTGTGTGTGTGTGTGTGTGTGTGTGTGTGTGTATGTATGTATGTATGTATGTATGTTTGTTATGACTCCCCTTCAAAATTCAAGCGAGCAAAACAGAAAGCAGCCGTTTTCAAAAGTAAATCAAACAGAAAGAAGTCTCACAAGATAACGGCTGTCATAAATTACAATCCACAGTAACAATCTTTGCTCTGTTCGGCAAACCAGTCCTGGCAAAAAATCTCAAGCCTCAGAGCTTCTGCTGTATCATCTTCACGCAATAAGTCACTTTGTTCCTGGCAAATTTTTCCAGCCCAGCTGTGTCCTTTTATACTCATTGAGGCAACGTGCTAATTTCCTTAATTATTGACTCGCCCTCCTCCTTCCTGGAATGCAGCCATATGAGTCGGTTCGTTCCAGTTAGAGTCCATACACAGCAAACGAAATTCTGCAACGTATTCCTGCAGGGGACATTTCCCCTGATTAATGTCCCGTAACCGTCTGTCCACAGTTTGTATCTTAATTGGGTTCTCAAACATCACTCTCATTTGTTGGAGAAAACCCTGGAAATTGTCCAACAACGGGCTATCTTGAACTAACAAGGGAGTAGCCCATTTGGCAGCCTGCCCAGTTAATAAACTGATCATAAATCCTACCTTAGCCCGGTCGGTTGGGAAGTCTTCAGGCATCAGAGAGATAAACAATTGGCACTGACCCATAAATGCCGGGAACATGTCCATTTGCCCAGAAAATTTATCCGGCATGGATACCGGGCTTTTCCTCAAGGGAGGGGTAGGGGGAGCAGCAGCAGGGCTTTATAAGCTGGAAACATAATTCAGCAGTTGTGTTACCTGATTCTGAAGCGTCACATTGCTTTGCAGTAGCTGATTTATTTGTTGTTGTTGCTGCTCTACCAAACGCTGCAGTTGGTTTGAATCCATCTTGCTTTAAAGATGGTTTGTTTGTGGCCAGGAACAAAAATGTTATGACTCCCCTTCAAAATTCAAGCGAGCAAAACAGAAAGCAGCCGTTTTCAAAAGTAAATCAAACAGAAAGAAGTCTCACAAGATAACGGCTGTCATAAATTACAATCCACAGTAACAATCTTTGCTCTGTTTGGCAAACCAGTCCTGGCAAAAAATCTCAAGCCTCAGAGCTTCTGCTGTATCGTCTTCACGCAATAAGTCACTTTGTTCCTGGCAAATTTTTCCAGCCCAGCTGTGTCCTTTTATTCTCATTGAGGCAACGTGCTAATTTCCTTAATTATTGACTCGCCCTCCTCCTTTGTTCTAACTGGGTTTGCCTCCTTAATCGTCTTCTGTTCCTTATATTTAACCACAAGTTTTCCAAGTTCTCATCTCCACTAGAAGACTCTCTCAAAACTTCCCTGTCAGCCATTCCCGGCTGTTGATCAGATAAGGAACCAGAGGAGGTCAAAGGTCCTGACAATTCTAATACATCAGGTCTGTCTTCCTTTGTCACATCCATCTCCTCATCCTGGTTACTATTCCCATCACTGAGCCCTACCGGCTCGCCCGGAAAAACAGCTAGGCTGTCTTTTCGGGGGTGGGGACTTAATTCCCCCCCCCTTGCATCTTAGGGCGGGCGGCGACGGCTTGGATGTTGACCTCGGTGTTGGTGGGGCACTTTGTATCAGGGTCAACGCAGGCAGCACCATATCCGGGTGTGCAACAAAAGTACTTCCTAACAGCAAGCCCCCGCCATTTTCCCCATTGCATGTCATAGTAGTTGTGCTTTTTCAATGTTGCTAGCAAGCGTTTTTGGCAGAATCTCATCTGCCATCTGACAGAAGCCTGATGATGGCAGATGAGATTCTGCCCGCAAAGTAGCACTTTAGAACTCATCTGCCACTACAGGCTTTACAAAAAAGCACAACTACTATGACGTGGGAAACTACCGAACAAAGCTGAATGCTATATACATATACATATACATATACATATACATATACATATTTATTTATTTATTTATTTATTTATTTTGTCTTGTCTTAAAAACTGCCCTTCTGTAAGCTTTATTGCACTATTCTTGTTAGCCAACTTGAGTGCTTATATAAGCAGAAATAAAAGGTGTCAGTTTATAAGTACATTACTGTTCAATATGAGTCAAACTCTTAATTGAAATACTTGTATATTGTTCCAAGGTGGGGAAAGAATACGTTTTCACTGTAATACATGTGAGTGTGTCAGTGTGTGTAGTGTACAGAATAAGCCATAGCGGCCAAGGTTTATATAGTGTTAGGCCAGTTTTATATAAAGTATAAACCTTGGTTTTACATAGAACTAAGGCAAAGAGAAGGAAACTATCTTACGTCTGTGGAGATTGTCAATCATCCATGTCATGGTTGTTCCAAAGGTGGTTTTCCAAAAGGCAACTGGACTTTCTTTGTTTTTTTTCTTTGAAAATCTTTTGCTTCTCATCCAAGTTAAACTAAAGAAGCTTCTTTGATGAGAAACAAAATGTTTTCAAAAAACAAACAAACAAGCCCCAAGAAAGTCTAGTGGCTAAAAGCACCTTTGGGGAAAACCATATCATGGTTTGTATAATGTAGAGATTCAGCCAGTGGCTTTATTTTTAGATGATTGTGGAAAGCACTGCCAAAAAATGCTAATGTAACCAAACAGTATCTTCCATTTTAAAGCTTCCAGAGAAGAAAAAATGGGTGTACAATTTAAATATAAGATAAAAGTCATATTTGAAAAAAAAAAAAGTTAAAATAAACCCCTAGATAGAAGTTAAAGATGTGGGCAGTAGGGAAATCACTATCTTTATAGAAGATCGTCAACCTTTCCCCACCTAGTGTTTTCTAAATGTGTTAGATTTCTAGTTTTCATAATCCCTGGCCAGTAAACTCAGTGGCCATTCTAACTGGGGATTATAGATTTTGAAAGATACTGTTTGGAGAAGATTGAGTTCACACTGCAGTTCCAAGAGTACAACTACCCCATCAAATGGAAAAGTACTGAAATTAAGGAATCATACTAATTCTTATGCAAATAGGGTTTTTTTTCTTTTCCCCTGTTAACAAAGGCCTAGCTTTTTAATCTAATTTTTACTGTTTATAATAGACATAACCAGTCTCTCACCTCCCAAATTTATAGTGGGTTGTAAATTAATACATAGCAATAGCACTTAGACTTATATATCGCTTCACAGTGCTTTACAGCCCTCTCTAAGCGGTTTACTGATTCAGCATATTGCTCCCAACAATTTGGGTCCTTATTTTACCGACCTCAGAAGGATGGAAGGCTGAGTCAACCTTGACTTTGTTTACCGACATCTTTGTTTACTGAAAAAAATTACTTGGGAAAGAGATTGATAATGGTGTTGAACCACATCTATTAATCAATTTCTTACTATAACACTTCAGCCTCCCTCCCTCCCTCCCCCCTTGTTTCATCCAGTAAAATTCAGTGAATGCCTTCCCAGAGTGGAATCTTGGTTCAAATCATGTTGGGCTCTATGCACCCGGAGCTTTGATACAACTTGAGATGTTGAGAGAAGCTATTTCTGGGGAAGTGCCAATGCCCAAGTATGTCTAAAGTAGCTTTTTTGATCTTGGTCCAAATAATTTGCCTGCTTAACTTAACATTAGTGGATTCCACAAAAGCAGATTGTATTTGAGCTGTTCTCCCAATGGGGGCTGAGTACTATAGAAGACCTCAGTAATACATGGCTAAGAAGTGTTTGATGCATGAAGAAGTTCCTGCGGCTCGTTGCTTCCTTTTTTTTTGTTGTGGAAGGACATGGTAGAATAAGGAAGTGACTTCTCATTCCATTATCACATGAGGAAACCCTTGTGAATGGAAATCCTCTGGTCTTAATGTAAGCACATTTCCAGATTGCTTCTAAGAAAGCAAGACTTTTTAATAAAAATGTTTTTTTTATCAATGTATTAGAAATAAAGAACAAATGTTCAATGTGTGAGTAGAGAGGAATTTTCAAAAGTGAATTAATACATGTGGAAAAATAAACTATAGGAAACTATAAATAAATAATAAAAGCCTGTAATCCTGTGGAAGGGCTTTTTTTCTGTATGCAATATATGTGATTTGACTAGGTTTGAAGCTTTAACAGAGCAGATAGGGAAAATAGTCTCCCAAGTTGTGTTGCTTTATAACAGCCTTGTTCATCTTGGCTTCTTCTAAAGTTCATCTTAACTTGTGATTGTAGGAATTTTAATGCAGTACATCTGGCAACAAATTCTGTTCTACAAAAATCCTGTCTTATTTCACCATCATACAATTAACTTTGCAAATGCATCAGTGTCAGTTACTGGCTGCTCAGTAGAATTTTTCTGCTTCTTCAGCTTCAGATGATTATACATTTGGTGGTTACTGAAAAATTGAAGCCATTGAAATAAGTTCTTGGTATGCAGTGTTCATCAGTCATTATTTTCTCAGTTGTACAACAAAGCGTGTTTCTTGTTTTCAGATCAGCTAAGAAATTGTGAAATTTGATGATCATATACACAATAAGAAAAAAGAGCAAAACCAATAGTGCAATGAAAAAACAGATCCGCACAAAATAAAATAATGTCAATTCTGAGCACTATGTACGATGGATCTCAAATGCCTGGGCAATATCACTTGGATCACAAAATAAGATTTATCACACACATGTTCAGCAATAATAGCAAATGTAGGCTTGAGTTGGTGTTGTGGTTAAGGCACCAGGCTAGAAACTAGGACCCTGTGAGTTCTAGTCCCTCCTTAGGCACAAAGCCAGCTGGGTTACCTTGGGGCAGTCACTCACTCTCTCAGCACAAGGAAGGAGTCAATGGAAAACCACTTCTGAAATTTTCCCAAGAAAACTGCAACAAAAGAGAGTTGTTCAGACATTCACTCAGAGTTAACACTGACTGGAAGGCACATAGACAAAGGCTTGGAGACACTTAGGTGCAATTCCCCCACTTGGTTATAAGGGCTGTCTGGTCATTATAAGCTACTGCTGTAAGAGATGTGAATATAAAATGGAATGGAATGAATTATGTAGATTACCATTAACTTTTTAGAAGAAAATACACCCAATATCAACCAAAAGCAGCTACTTTCCTCAATTGCTGTTCTTTCTTCTTTAGAAAATAATTTAGTTATTGGAAAGAAATTAAACAGCAGAAGCCAATACCCAAGAAACTGCAATCCCAAAATTTAAAAATAATGCTTTTGAATTACATTGGTGAACCATAGATTTAGATTGAAGGCTAGGACATGTCATATAAAATTACTTCATGGTTTTGATTCAGTTCTGAACATTTTTTAAAATGCAAATATGCCGTGAGTACGCAACTGCAAATCTGCATCATTTATTAAAACCATTTTAAGCATTATGCAGCTGCTGCAAGTATAAACAGAATTCCAGAAAATCCTGGGATAATTTACAAGTAAATATAGTTAAATCTAAGAATTATAATAAAGCCACTGTATTATCTAAAAGTTGTGAAAAGTTCACTTATTCTGATAACTCAATGCCTTGAAATTTCACAACATGTTGCAACTGATATAAAGGCATAGGTTTTCCCCCTAATAATTGTGCAATTTCCTGATGGATTGAATGCAGAAGCAGATGAGTAAGCTGCTTTGGCAAACAATTAAGTGATAGCTCTGATGTAGAAAATTATTTTCCCCCTTCTTTCCTGTTACATGCAGGCATTCTAATAGCTTTTGGAACGGATAAAAAGTTGTTCAATCTCTTTAAAGGAACTAGGAGGAAGCACACACAAGAGGTTACAACTGCCTCTGGTATATATTGGGTCATTCCTCTAACAGTTCTAGCTGGTTTTTCTCTGTTGCTTAAGAACTTCAATGTCATTTTACATTTCATTAAGCAAAAAGAAAAAGAGCTGTAGCAGATCTGTCACTTTGAGGCTTATATTTTTAACCCTATCGCACCAGATATTTTATGGAAATCCTACTTTATAGTGAAGTAGAATAATGAGAGTACTTCTTCACCATGGGTTCTAAAAACTCCCACATTATTGTGTAAAGATGTTAACTTAGTTTGAAGTCTTTATCAGTGTAAATTTTGAAAGAGCAAATGGAGAAAAGGAATGTCATGGGAAGAAATGACGCTAGAATCGCCTAGAGCCTTAGACTTTGTAAGTGTACAGTTGTAACTTTGTTTTTAGGAATTAGCTATTATAATTCTGCAAATCATTTTTTAAAAATGTGCTTTTGAATAGACAGGTATGTATACAAAGCATTCCTTTGAAATTGTTAAAGCTGCCATGCTCTTTTCCAGACTCGCAGAAGTACTATTTTAAGATTTGTTCAGCTGGAGCAGGTGATAAAGCAATACTACTATTTCATTAATTGGGTTCAGCAAAACAAAGAAGGTTACTCTCTCTTAAAAAATGAATGAAAATTTTCATTGTTTCAGGAGCGTGGTTGTGTGTTTTTAAAGATCATGTAGACTACTGCCATTGTTGCTACAAACATAAATCCTGTAGTATGCAGAAGGGAGATGTGAAGCCACACAAAATTTGATATTGACACCAGTGCATAGATGTGCAAGGGGCAAAATTAACACTATTCATTTATCAGTGTTAATGGAGGAAATAAACCATTTGAAGGTTGAACGCATATATTTCAGGACCTTTCAACCATCTGTGTACATGCATAGAAGACAGACACTGCTACAGGGATAGCTGGTGAAACTACCTATTAAATAATTTACACTGGTCCTGGGCCTCGTGCCAAAAACCTAGAATTGGTCACATTTTCAGGAATGGAAAGTGAGTAAGTATGAATGTGAGGATCATTAAATAAATTCATGCAGCATATGTACTACAGTTTATAAACTTTAATTAAGCCATCCAGTTTTATGTACTGACTGATCCCTGCAGTGTCACTAAGCTTGGCCGTGGTTGCCACTGGCTTTTTAAAATATTTCTTTTTAAATTCTTATGTCATCTGGTGGCAACTTATTTATTAAATGGAGGATTCAGCTGTGGGTTTTCTTGGGTTTGTTTCTGTAGTTATATATTTTTTCAACGAAACAAAGAGCATGTTCTAGTCTTTATTCAGGAGGGAATAAGTTGGCAGTAACTACTTACATCTATACTTCACCTTAACTGAATTAGGGTTAAGAGACAGTTGCAGATGCTTTTTACAAGTCAAAATTTGCCTTTTGCCTAAACAATCTCTTAATTATAGTCCATGTTTGCTTTCTCAGCCTTGCATATGCTTCTACTGTGGTTTTTTAGGCATTGAAACCTTGAGAATTCTCCTAGTTTGCTTCACAGTTGCTGGACCTATGTGTTATAATATTGCAACTCTCGGTAAAACAGGCAAATGGGGAGAAGGTTGTCTGTTAAAATCAAATGTCCATTAAATGACAAAAGGCCTTTTCAGCCCCTCAAAACATTCATGTGTGGGGAAAATATGCTTTATTGATCATAATAATTGTAATAATCCCCCCAAACTGTAGAGGTTGTTAATGTTGACCTAGAATATATTACACCTGTCAGGGGTTCTGCTGGGGGGGGGGGGGTCCTCCAATTCAATGTATTTTAAAGAAAAAGAGGATAATATAGAAGAGTGAACACCTGTTTTTAAGGGAAACTGTCCAAAATTATTTGTCAAACAATGGATTTTAACTCTTGTTTGGGGGAAATTCCATTGATTTCTGAAATGTGGACAAAATTCCAGAAGATTTTTTTTTTAATTAAATCCCCATACTGTTAAACTGAAGTCCATTAAAGCAAGATTTACCTTACTCTCTTTGGGGTAGCTTGTTTAAAATTCTAGTAGAGGGAGATCAACATCTTCCCAGCCCACCCTGATATTTAATTATTGATTTTATGGCTGAATTCTTGTGTTGAGATTCATCTGTATTATGTAATCAGTTGAAAGGTATTTATGATGAGACCAGAGATGATACATTATGTTTCAGCAGAAGCAGGAGATTGAGTACATTACAGGATTTTTGTTGTTATAAAGTTGAGTGTACAAACCCAGATGTCTGACATACAACCCATATACTTATAACCCATAGGTATTCAAATCCTATCACTGTTATTATTGCTGTTATAAGGAATATAACACATACTCAGTTTATCTCAGTTTATCTTACTTGAGATGAACTATTACTATTGTAAATGAAGACCCAGAGTAGAATTAATCCAATTATTTTGGATTCCAAAAAGAAAATCTTAGATGTCATTAATGAATATATGAAAAATATTTTATTTCCTTCTCATTTCTCTGGAAACATGAAGGATTTAAATGGTTTCCTTTTTTTGATACTCATGATACTGAACACTTAAAAATATCTGGTTTGACAAGAATCTAATCTTTAATACCTCAACATGTATATTCATTTCTCTGGTTATTTACTGAATTCAACCATCTTAGTTAATATCTGACTGTTAAGCACACTTTTTTATGAACTATTGCATGAAGATCATAACTACATAATTAAAATTATATGCATCTATGAATTTTCTGTCATGAATGATTATATTTGTGTGGATTTATTTACAACTGATTTTTCCATAAACAGTTACAACATTGTTACATTGAAGGCAGATTTTAAGTGGAACCAATTTTAGGCCTGTGGAAGGAATTTCTAAATTCCACTTGGTTCTCAAATGTCAAGCATAAAAAACAAGATTCACACGTGAAAGTTCTACTTAATTAGTTTATTACTATAGACTACCCACAGGAATCTGCTTAGACTAATGTTTAGCACCTGGACAAAACTAATAAGCATGAATGACATTCAAAGGGGTTGGACTTCATTCTTTTGTGGCTATGTAACAATTCTAAACTGATGCCTTGTTTAACTTCTCCCCCTGGCTCTGCCAGTGTGTCCTACAAAAATAGGTTTCTTTTCATCCATAGATCTCTAGGACTGCTGGGTCCTAGATATATCAATGTGTTGTTTTTTTGTGTGTGTATATCTTTACCTTTGCATAATTGTGTACACTACATGTCTATGACAGTGTACATAATCAAAGTTAGACAGAACAAATTATATTCTGTTCCTTTCTCACTCCTTAAATGTGAATACAATTTCATTTATATTTTGAACTGATTAAACATTAAATATTTTACTTACTATTCACTCTTAACTTATAGTACTTACAGTACAATTTCCAATATTCTGCTCAATTTCAAATATTCTTCCCTCAGCCTCTTTAAAGAAGCAATATCTAATACTATATTCTATAATACTTTCCCATTTATCTTTCAGGTCAAGAACGCTTTGGAAATATGACCAGAGTATACTATAAAGAAGCTGTGGGAGCTTTTGTAGTTTTCGATGTTACCAGAGGATCAACATTTGAGGCAGTTTCCAAGTGGAAACATGACTTGGACAGTAAAGTAGTGCTCCCCAATGGCAGCCCAATCCCAACCATTCTACTTGCCAATAAATGTGACCAGAAGAAAGACAGTAGCCAAAATCCTTCTCCTTCTCAGATGAATCAGTTCTGCAAAGAGGGAGGCTTCGCTGGATGGTTTGAAACTTCTGCTAAGGTAAGGCTGTTCCTAAAAGAAGGCCCCCTCTCTGTGTTCAGAACGGGCCTGCTGACCTAACCTAGCCTTGTAGTTTGGTCCTGCTAATTCAGAATTCCACAACTTGCTGCTTTCTGGATTTCTACATATTATTGGTTACATTGATCTCAAAGAATCAAGAGGAACTTTAATGAAGAAATTAAAATGGTTTGGGCAAACAGATCAGTAGGCAGAGATACATAACTGGATATTGCCAGCAATATTTTCCTCTTTATTTTCCAACAAAAGGAGAACTAAAAAAAGAGCTGAAATCTTACACAGCTGTTTTTTCTAATGGTGTCAGCCCGTTCTTTTGAAAACCTACATTTTCTGATATAAAAGCCCCAATGTTTGCAAAGTTATGTTGACCTGTATATATATTGTAATTCTACTTTTTCAGTCTTGATCCAATTTGTAAATCTAAAAGTGATAATGAGCTTGTGGGATTCTGTTTTCTATCTTTTATAACTGGATAGCTAAACATGAAATAGGAATAAATTCTCCGTAAGGTCTATAACAACAATGAAAATAATTAAGAGCTTGATAATCATATGATCTCTTTTTCTTTTCTTCAAATTTGTCAGAGTAGTTGGATCAAAGTGGTTTTAAAATGTTGCCAACATCAACTGATTTGTTATTGCCTATATTTATTTAATGATTCTTGGCATGCATACAAAGAAATATTTTGCCAGCTGCTGAACATAGCAGGATAATCCCTTCAAGTCATATTTTAACTTTACATTCATTCATTTAGTTCTTTTATGGTGCATGGAAATGATGATGTCCTTAATTTTGGTGTTTTTTATGCTCATGAGAAGAAAGTAGAACAAAAGAAAACTCAAACTCAGGCTGGCCTTTTAGTAAAAGAACACAACAGCCTGGGACAGTGATTGCTAGCAGAAAGCTTGGGTACATATGGTCTAATAAAAGCAGCAGCCACCATTCCTTGCTCTGAACAACATTTAAATACCTAGTTGTGAATCTGTTACCTATGATGAACAAGTAAAAAGTATGAATTCAGAAATAGAAAATTTGTCATTTGATTAAAAACTAGATATTCTTTCTTGGATCCGTTTTTGGCCTCCGTGGCCTCCTATAGCACTCTCCCAGTTGAAAATGGCCCACATGGAGCCACATGCAGGGGCCCTGTGGGCCGTTTTGGCCACCAGAGACACTGGGGGCTGGTCCTTCGACATTTCCACACCAGCTCTGTGGGGCAGATCTAAGCATCCCATCTTGAGTTTGACACTCCTGAAATAGACCAACTTATGGATCCCAATGTCATGTTTGAATATATACAATATTTAGTGCCTGTTTGACAGAGCTCATGCAGTGAAGGAAATCTAATAAAGATACTATGCCAATATATAGCGTATGTTGAAAATATAAATTCCCTTTTTCTCCACTGTAATTTGTTGCATTCCTACGAAGGTCAGCTACAGTGTAAAATAAGACAAGTTCTAAGGACAGTGACATGTTTTATTAATAAATTACTTCCAACATTTTCTCTAAAAGCAGAAATCTAGGTAACATATTTGTATTGAAGCATTTTGAGTCCTCTTGATCCTTGTATGCAGGAAAGCATTAACTTGTCTCCTGGTCTCCTTAGGATAACATCAACATTGATGAAGCTGCTCGGTTCTTGGTGGAAAACATCCTTGCCAACCTGAAAGCCTTCCCGAATGAAGATAACGACGTTGATAAATTAAAACTGGGCCTGGATCCCCTAAAAGCAGAAAGTAAATCCCAGTGCTGCTAGACATATGTTCTTGCATCAATACATCATGAGAGCAGGATATTTGTCTTCCTCATTTTGGAAAGCTGCTGTGGTGCTTAATCACAACTATCTTGTGGGGTATTAAATTCTTCACATTCCATGGTGTTTACATTTTTTAAAAATCAAATAAGACTTAGTTACACATATGCTGTGTTCTTATTGGTAAGCTATTTAGTATAGTCACAAGCTGGCATCCCTCTAAAAATAGGTAGGATCTAGATGAAAGACTTGGCTTCAATTCCTGGTTAACATGGTGTAATTTCAGAACTAGAGTAGGAAAGACAGTTCAGTTGGAATTACTCATTTTATTAAGGACTATACATTTTCTTATTTTTTTTTAATATAGGTTAAATTTCTTTACCTCCTGGCTCTAATATTGCTTGTCTTCTGTTTAACACTAGGACTCTGAAACAAAAAGACTTCCAAGCCATAAAGTGCTTGGGAGCCATAAATAATTCTGAGACAGGACTGAGCAGAGATTCCTCATTTATAATATGCCTTAAAGTATGTAAGAATCTAATGCTTGGAATATAAGGATAGTTGGCTAGTGTGAAAGAACTGTTTGTGCAATCTGTCAAATAAATGAGTAACAATTCATTTCTGACTGTTTGGGAAGAGGTATTCTAAAGTTATGTACAATGAAAATTTAAAAATAAGTGATCCCTTACTGTACAAGGACAGTTCTTTACAAAAAGATTTCATGATGTCTGGGCTGAAAATGAATAATGTTTAAGCTTTATTTTTATGAAACCATTCGTTAAACAGAAAATTATCTTGTAAATTAGAGATGATTTAACTTACAAATAGTCTTTTTAAAAGCAGGCTTTTTTTGTAGATGTAATATTTTGCCAATTAACAATTTAACACAGGGAATTAAGAATTGATAAGGGGGCATACTTTCATGCACAAGAATAATTTGCAAATGTACAATACAATTTACACTTGAGTCCTAAGAAATGTTCATTGTTATTCGTGATGATGTCTGAGTGTTTGGAGAAAAGACTACAAAGAATTACTTTCACCAATTGCATTTAATATTTAAATCTGTGGGTTTTACTCTGTTTTCTGTATATTACACCGATCAAATGTAACCTGTCACCAGCTGCAAACTGTAAAGTACTTTGGACTACAGTAACACTCTAATGACTTAGACTGGGTCATATATGTATTTTTGTGTATCTGAGGCTGTATTTAATATTAATGCAAGCTATATAATAAAAATACTTAAGATTTTTTATAAGATAGTGTCAGGTACATTGTTACTTATACAAACAGAAGTATGCAAAGAACATGTCTTAGGTTGAAAATCTTATATTCTAGGCCTGTGCTAGCTTTGTGGAAATTTATATGAAGTCAGCTATGTTTTAAATCGTGGTTTGTCAAAATGTTCTTTGTTCCTATAGTTTTCTACTTAAATGCTGAATATTCTTGAATATATTAAGTTCAAATTCTAAAATGAGTAAATCAGTTTAAACAAAAAGTCAGCGTGCTCTGTAATGAAAAATAGAGACTATAAAATTACAAAACATTCTAAAAGCCTTTAGTACAACTGATTTGGAAAATGCATGTTCATTCATTTCAATCCTTGTTCTTGAAATCCAAATACAATAACTTTATACAGAATGATCTTCAGCAGGTTTTCAAGATGTTACTTTAAGTATAACCCTTGGGACAGAAAACACTTGCACTTGTATAGATTCAAATAATGCTGAATATGAGATTTATAGTGTTTGCTAATGCTTAAGATAATAAAGTTTTGTGTCCTTCCCTTTAGATCCTCTTCAGTGAGAAAGTATTATACCTTCTTTTCCTAATATGGAAATCAATTGCTTTGCTAGAATAATATCACATCATTTTAAAAACCAGATTGTTTATTTTTCAATTACAATTTCATATTTCCCTTCTTCAAACACTAGCAACACTTTTGCCTTATGTATCTTAATTATTGACAAAGCATATTCTGAGAACTCTGGAATTATTGACTTGAAGTGCTGAACAATTTAGTTTTGCATAACAAAGTTTAATAGGTCTGTGACCGAAGAAATAAATATGTTAAGAATTTTAGAAGGGGAGAGAATGCTTGTTCCCAACATTCAGATGACTGGGATCATATCCCCATTTTACATCATCTAGTCCTGGACATTTTAATACTTTTATACAAAAGAAATGCAGTTGGCAGCATATTACATTACCAAAGAATGAACACGTCATTTATGTTCATATTATGAAATTTAATATATTTATTTGAAATGCACTAAATGGGGAACAATGTAACTATTCTTTCAGTAATAGGATTACTAGGTCATATTCAGTCTTTTGAGTGTTTAATTATTCAAAATACCTTTCTATGAGAACTTTTGAGACACATGAAAATCATCTAGAAACTCCAGTTGGTGCAAAATGAAGCAGCCTGCATGGTTTTGTGCAGATCTCAGTGTGCACGTCACCTCTCCCGCGGGAGCTACATTGGTTGCCAATTTGCTTCTGGTGCAATTCAAGGTGCTGGTTGTCACCTTTAAAGCCCTTCATGGCTTGGGACCAGGTTGTCTGAGGGACCATCTCTTGCCAGTCACATCTACCCAACCCACTGGAGCGGGGACACAATGAATGTTGCGGATCCTGTCCCCTAAGGAGGCTCATCTGGCGGGGCTCAGAAGCTGGGCCTTCTCCATTGTGGCTCCCTCCCTCTGGAAAATCATCCCTCCAGAAAGTAGACTGGTCTCCACTCTGACACACCTTTGGAAGCCCTGAAGATGTTCTGCCAGCAAGCCTGGGGAACCCAGAGTGGGTTGGAGTCCATTAAAAGGCTGATATGAGAGAGTGTTGTCGCAGGGGTGGGGGGGTTATTTTATTATTTTTATTTCTTTTATATTGTGTTTTTATTTCCTGTAAGCCACTTAGAGTCACCATGACCGAGTAGGCGGCAATATAAATTGCCCAAAATAAATATGTTCTCATGAGAAAACCATACTGTTTTCAGACAAGCATGATAAAGATTGCCCTAATGGCCTATGCTGATAGACAAATCTCTTAATGTGAAAAATAGTTACACAGTTTAGCATAAACTTAAAAGCCAGAGATCTTAAGAGTTCTACAATCTGTCCAACTTCTTATAACTAACAGAATAAGATAAGTAGTACAGCTTTCTATTGTGTTTGTCTGTGCCAACAAAATGACAAATACTTGTGACACCTTAGAGAACAGTAAAATAATTTATTTTTATAGCTTTTATTTTAAAAAAAGCTGCTACAGCTTTTACAAAATATTATAAAAATTACTTTAAAGCTTTTGTGCATCTGATGGTATGTATAATTTAGTCCACAGAAATTTGAGCCCTAAGAAATGTGTTAATCTAATCTGCCAAAAGACTCATTATTTATACTAGTTCAAATTATCAATAACTACATTCCTTTTTAGGGCCATTGTAAATCCTCATTTAGTGTATTTCAAGCTGTAAATCATATTTCCTGTCAGAGGTGGGGAACTGAAAAGGGAATTAAAAATACAGATCCTAAAAGTTGAAGATATACCTATTACTAGAGGCAAATAATTTGTGAAAAACTAAAATGATTCTTCTGCAAATCTGACTTATTTGTGGTGGTATGTGACTTTAAACCTGTCTTCCATCTGTTCCCTTATGGATATATTTTGTCAGATCATGAGAACAAAGAGTAGAATACACATGATAGGCATCTGGTTTGGAGAAACTGAATGAAACATTTTTGTATTCAAGATCTTAGCTATAGAATCATAGTATGCTGACATTTAAAAAAGATGCCCCTGTGTTCTTTATTATCCCAGTATTTATAAGATAAAGGCATATATCAAATTGTTAAAAGGGGTACTAATATTTCATTTACATAGAAGAAAATAATCCAGCAATAGAAAGTCTAGTTCAAATCTAGATAAGCCTATGACACTCGTTTGAGAGCAATTATTAAACTTGGAGGAATTAATTCCTAAGCAACATTCTTAAAATAACTGCAAAAGCTACAGTTAAGATGTAAGCAATGCATAGCAACAGAGTAATAGAAAACTTGAGTGGGGAGACTAAGCTCAAGTTCATCCTCAACTATCAGAATTCACTGCATATCTACATTTCAGTCATTTTCTATTAACATAATCTATTTAATGGATTGTTGTGAGGATGAAATAAATGGAGATTCCCTTGCAAGACATCTTGAATTTTTGGGTAAAAGGCAGGATAGAAACCTAACAAATCATATAACCACAATTTTCAGATTTATCACTTGGTGCTTAATATGGCTGTTTTTTAGAATTTCTACTCTGTGACAAGATGCAAAAAACCAATATTATACATGTGAACATATGCCAGGGCTTTGCACATCATCTGGATTAATTCTCCCTGTAAAATAGCTGTGTTTTTCTGTAAAGAATTTTCTTTCTGATTATTGGTCCTCGCTTAGATAGAGAACAAACTTAACTTTGTTCATCTGACTCCATTTACATTTTAACACACATCTCCACTAGTCTGCTTAGAAATAAGGCCCATGGAATTCAGTCTGTTACAAATCTTTGTATAGATCAGTGGTGGCTAATCTTTTTGGGCTCCTGTGCCAAAAATTGTGCACGTGCTTGCACACTTGTGCTCGTGTGCCAGCACCCAGAAGACAATGTGCGCCCCCTCACGCCCCCTATGCATGCATGTGCAATCCCCAACCCCTCACCGCCCCCTTTCCTGCACTGTGCATCACAGCTGATTTTCAGCCAGTTTGAGGCCTTTTTTGGCTTCCCAAAGGCTTGAGAAAGGCTTCTGCAGGCTTCAGCAAGCTTTGTAGGCCAAAAACTAGCCCCATTCCATCACTTCCTGTTTTTCCAGAAATACTGGAAGTGACGAAACGGGGCTAGTTTTCAGCCTATAAAGCTTGCTGAAGCCTGCAGAAGCCTTCCTCAAGCCTTTGGGAGGCCAAAAAAGGCCTCAAACCGGCCGAAAATCAGCTGTGAGGCATGTAAATGTGCAGTGAGGTAAGTTTGCTTGCAGCTCGCATGCCTGCACAAATGGTTCTGTGTGCCACCTGTAGCACACGTGCCATAGGTTCGCCATCACAGGTATAGATTGTTACAAACTTTCACTTGAAGATGACCAAAAATTTATATGACTTAGAAGTGGCTTGCTACAAAAGATTTTTTCTCTCTAAATTACATAGATAGGTGAATAGAAAAAATATATACAATGGGAATAATTGAATTTTCTCTACCCTAGCTAGATTTTCTACATTATACTTCCAACTGCGTGCTAAATCTTTCCTAGGCATTATATCACTCATTAGGGCTCAGTTTCTGAATAATTTCTTATGGTCAGAAGCAAAATAATGTATTTCACATACTAAAGATATAATTATTTCACATAATTATCTCCAGGGAAAGATAGAAGGCAAACAAGGTCCAGGCAGAAGGAAAACATCATGGCTTCAAAGGGACTGGTTTGGACAAAACTCAGCAGCACTTTTTCGTGTGACTGTTGATAAAAATAGGATCACCAACATGATCGCCAACATCCAATGACAGATACGGCACAAGAAGAAGTGGACATAAATGTAATGATGTGATCCATTCGTGTCTGATTCAAATCTTTCCACGTCTCTTAAATTTAATAGGATGCTGCAATATTCTTATATGTTTGTTTTAATACAGACACATATTTTCTGAGTAAATTAACTTCATTAGTAAACAGGGTTATTTCAAGGAACACTCACCATAGGTTACACATTCTTTGCAGTGGTGGGATTCAATTTTTTTTACTACCGGTTCTGTGGGCGTGGCTTGGTGGGCATGGCAGGGTAAGGATACTGAAAAACCTCCAGTCAGATGTGGTATTTGCCGGTTCTCCGAACTACTCAAAATTTCCGCTACCGGTTCTCCTGAAATGGTCAGAGCCTGCTGAATACCACCTCTGATTCTTTGCTGCTTTTTGCATTTGCTTCAAATTACAGGGATAGGACCCTATGGAAAAGTAGAAAAGATTTCCAGATCAGCTCCTACAGGAATACACAACGTCTGTCAATTAAAGGATCATGCCAAGCTTTGTGAAGTATATAAGGAACTGCACTGAAAAAGTGGGTGGAATAATCATTTGGGGAGTGAAATAATGGTTATCTTAAGCCCTTGTATTTGTCCCTAAAATATTTTTTTAAATAAATAAATAAAGGGGGTTAAAGTCAGATCTACCCACAAAGAGGATGCTTTTTACACTTACAAGTAAACTCAAGTCCAGCTCTGTTGAGTATAAAATCTTAAATACAAAATACCAATATAGGGTTCTCAAAAGTTGATGGTCCAGACTTAACTTTGTGCAGACCTCTTCCTCCTCCTCTATCATTTTTTTCTCAGGAATAGCCTCTTTCACTTTATCATTTCATCAAATACCACTGTTTATATTCCCCATTTATAAACTGTAATTCCAGATACATCTATGGCATTATTTATTTTTACTTTATTCAAAATAGCTTCTGCATTGTTTCCCTTATGATTACTTTCCACTCAATCTGTTGGGAGATTATTTTCTTAAAAAATTTCTATAGAGCACTTACTTTCTCCAGTGGTTCTACTTTTATTTCACGTCCTTTCTCCCTCAAGATCCACATTTGACACTATCAAATAATGTCGTGCCTCCATTCAAACCCTGTCACTGTATACTTCAATAACTGAATATTCTGGTTTTAAATTGTATGTATTACTTTCTCATAGGGACAAAGTTAACAATATATTTGAAACAAATCTTTACTAAGGAAATTTTCAACAATTACCATATTCATGATAATATATGATATATTCCCTATTTTATATAATATTGCGATTCTTCATTTGTTACTACCATTTTCTACAATCCATTTTTCTCATCCACACCTTTTTAACTTCTTTATTGCACAAAGTATTTCCTAGTAGGATAAATCCACACACGTCTGTGGCACATTCCTTTAATTCTGTTCCAAATAGCTTCCATATTTCACAGTAAATTTTCATGGCATCCAGTTTTGTTCAATCTGGGAAACTACTGTATATTTCTATTTATAATTCTCTTCCTGCAGTTGCTCTCATCTTATATTTTTCAATTATCAATTCCTTGAAGCTTAACATGAAACTATCATCAATCTCTGCATCCCTACTTTCATGTACATCTAAAACAACTTAAATAAAACCAATTCATACTTTCTGATATACATTTTAGCCCTTTCATTTATTCTGGAAGTTACATTTTTACTTTCCTACATATATTCATCAATGCCACAAGATTAAGACACCTTCATTCACATCAATCACGTACGTCCCCTTTCTCCTTCTCTCACATTTTTTTTTCACCCAACACATTTTTTTCATTCCATTTGTTAATTCATGTTATTGACCAAATAGAAACATCATAATTATATATTGGGTAACTGGACATGGAAACCAAACAAAAGTTACACATTTAATTTTGAAAAGCAAAACAACACAATGCATCCTACAAATCCATGCCTGAAAAGTACTGTTATTGGATTAAACCCCATTCAACCAGGTGGCTGCAAAAACAAAACAAAACAAAACCCAGGCTTATTGCACTCTATTTACAAACACACATCTGCATTTTCATCCCTCGCTGAAGACGTAAACGCTAGCAAATTGAACAGAAATTAGGTGAAATGTGTCACAATTGCTTTTGAAGCAATGTGATTGATATCGTTCCACATTTGCCACTATTCGGTTCAAAGCTCTCGGATTCGCTTTGGAAGCGGCGGCAGTGCAGAGCAACGCACTCGGCTTCAGGTCCCGTCGGGTTCGACCTCTGCTAACTTTTGTGGAGGTGTCCTGCTAGGGTGGTTTCCTTGCCATTTCTTTTCGGCACTGGCATTCACCCCAAAATCGCATTGCCATTGCCTTCTTCTGTGATGTTTTTCAGTTCCTTGGGAGTAGTCTCGGCGAGCGAGAGCGAATGAGCTAGGAAGGGGGTGTTGTTAGATGGACAAAGATACCCAAAGTTAAAAATTGGATTATTTTAATTGTTCGTTTGTGTTAATTTCAAGAGGGGGTTGATAGATGGACAGACAAAAGATACCCAAAGCTAAATTGGATTGTTTTAATTGTTCGTTTGTGTTAATTGAGAAAGAGAGAGCGAGGGAGGGAGGAGGGGGAGTTGTTAGATACCCAATTGTAATTGTTCGTTTGTGTTAATTTTAGAGAGACAGACAGACAGACAGACAATCTATATGTATAGCTCTACCTACCGGAAGCTGTTGTTTCGGGTCTCTTCCCTTTCTTCCGCTGTAGGGCACAAGGCCGCGGCCGAGAGCGTCTCTTAGCAACCAAGCAGACGCTGAGGCGGCGCGGCAGAAGCTTTCGGCCGAGCGTCGAGCCATGTCGAAGTTCGGCAAAAAGAAGGAGGCGGTGAAATCCAACAATGTTCTCCAGTCAAATCTGCCCACGAAAGAGTAAGACCTGCCCTTTTCGCTGGAGGAGTTTTCTCCCCTTTTTCAGTCCGCTCCGCCCCGCTTTCCGCGGGCGAGACGAGGCAGTGTCACCCTAGATAGGGGATACCCCCACCCCCAGTTGCTCGTCCCTTTGAAATAAAGCGGGTTGTCAGATACCCTCGATCGTGCGGAATAATAAGAACGATGTCTGACTATGACCTTGGCTAAAGTTTAGACTGTTTTCGATTGGGATAGTATAAATAAACCCACGTATGTTGCCTTGGGCTCCTTAGAGAAGGGAATAGGGTAAACGACACATTGCGACTTCTTTGAAGATCCTTACTTTGGGGTCGTTGTGAACAGAGTGGACATTGGAGTAGATTCAACTGCTGCTCCCCTTTTTTATTATTTACTTATGAAGCCAGAACGGAAACAATACATTATTATTAAATGTTTATTTCACCTTTTTTTTTTGTATATAACTCAAAGCTGCAAGCCATACCTCATGCATCTGCTTCCTACTTTTCCCACAACAACAACCCTGTAAGGTAGGTAGGGCTGAGAGGACGCCTTAGCCACTGTACCAAATGGGCTCCTTGTGTTAGCAGAAGCCTTCTATCCACCCTGCAGCCATTTCTGCCCATTTTCTGCAGCATCTATCGTGGAGATAGAAATGGGAAAACAGAGGCAGCGTTTGAAGAGATACCCTAAAATGAAAGGTCCTTGGTGCTCTTTGAGCTTGCTTGTTTTCTTGCAGATGTTTCATTACCCAAACTAGGTAACATCATCAGTGAAACGTCTGCAAGAAAACAAGCAAGCTCAGAAAAAAACCACGGACCCCTCATTTCAACCTTGAACTACAAATATTCTCTTTATTGCTACACCCTAAAGTATTGATCTGAGAAAAGGTAAGGATTAGTTCAGTACCTGGCCTCAGCAGACTAAGGGGAGTTGTTTGCACTCCCAATAAAACTGGCTCTTGATCTCACATCTTCAAGGTTCATTTGCTGTGAATTGAAAAATTAACTCTATAGATGTGGATTCTGTTGAGAGTTTGCTATATGATGCTCAGCTAGTGAAGAATGATTTTAATTCTGGTTCTTGTTTTGCTTGGAAGGGTGTTACTGTATTTTTTGTCTATGGATGAATGTTAGCCACTCAGATTTTGTACATAAAGAGAGGGGCCCATATATGTTGTCTAAATAAATAAATAAGAGCTAACATATAAGAAAGTATTGTTGTAGAAACATGAATTAGCATGAAATAAAAGAGAAGTAAATAAACTAGTTGCCCGTGAAATTATGAGAAAGGTGGTTTTAATGGTGTTAATGGATCAGAATAAAAGAAGTTTGCTTAGGAGGTGGAGTGCAACTTGTTTAAAATGGGTGTGAATATTGCATCTGCATCTGGCAGTTGGAACAGTGCTGTCATTTTTTCCTATTCGAAGTGAAAGATAGCAAAATTGAATATAAAACTATAGGGGTTATCTTGCTAAATGAACTTAGGAAGCTGTTCTGCAGAATTCTGATCAAAAAAGTACAGGAGATGATAAAGATCATACTTCTCTGCTGACATTCTACTCTCTGGTACCTTCTCTAGCCACTTTCACTTTCATACCATCCTTTTTATCTACTTTGTTCTTCTCTGGATACTGTCCTGATCTTTAAAGTGTCCAAAATCTTTTAAAAGAGTAGGCATACCTGAAAAATTAGGGAAAGGAGTGGTCTCATCTTTTCACAAAAAAATACGTATTCTCATGACAACGTAACATAAAATGCAAGAAAAAACACAGATTCTGACACAAATAACTGTATGTGTGTTAGAAGCACCTACAAAGCTAACCAAAGGGGACTTCTGGATTGAAAGGATTTGCCAATGACAACATTGTTGCTCAGGGGATGCCCAGTTACCAAAAGTAATGCCACCTTCAGGGTGGCTCCTTTCAGGTCCCCCATTATTACGGTAATTTATTTTTTTTTTTTGTGGACAATCACAGCTATATACATATATTCTGAATTTCTGATTTTTTTAATGACAGCAATCACTTGCCATTTGTGAGTTTTTTAAAAACTGATTTTGCAGTTTACATACAGAATATGTATCAATCATGTTTATCATCCTTTCATTATCTGTGATGTGATAGAGCTAAGATGGTTCCATAGATAACCATAGATTGCCCATCTATCATATAGGGCTTTTAAAAGTCATAATCAAAACCTTGAATTGGACTTGGAAGCAACTGGTACCCAATGCAGCTTGTTCAGCAGGGGTATTACAGGCCTCATTCTTTGGCCACCTAAAATTGCCTCCATGGCCGCATTCTGTACCAGCTGAAGCATCCGGATACTTTTCAAGGGTAGCCCCATGTAGAGCACATTGCAGTAGTCCAAACAGGAGATGACCAGAGCATGAGAGACTGAACAGAGAGCTATTCCTAACTGGCACACAACATGATATTGAGCAAAGGTCTATCTAGCAACAGCTGCTACCTGCTTTTTGAGCAGGAGCCATGATCCAGGAGGACCCCCAGATTATGCACCGGGTTTGTCTGATGTAGTACAACCCCATCCAAGACCAAAGTTGGTAAAGTTCCAAATGCAGAGGACCTATCTACAGCCACCCCATCATTCCATTGTTCAGTTGAAGTATTTCTTGCCCATCCAGACCCGCACAGCCTCCAGGGACCACGAAAGAACATCCATAACACCACTTACTCACCAGGGAAGAAGATATATAACTGGGTATCATCAGCATACTGATGATACCTCATGCCATGGTAACTAATGATCTCACTTAGCAGTTTCATGTAGATGTTAAAAAAGAGCAGAGAAAACACCATGCCCTGCAGCATCCTACAAAATAGGGGCTATGAGCTGGACCTCTTTTTATTTGTTTGTTTGTTTGTTTGTTTAGTCAAGCAATTATTAGATAACAGGTATAAGTATAAAAATGGTTATGAATACATGAAATGGATACGAAAAAGAAAAAAAGAAACAATAAGACAGGGATAGTAGGCACGTTGGTGCGCTTATGCACGCCCCCTACAGACCTTTTAGGAAAAATCTTGCTCCCTATTGACATTGATTGGGTCCAGGAAGGAGGTAAGCCAGCACAGAACTGTGCCACCCACCCTCAACTCCCTAAGTCAGCCCCAAAGGATACCATCGTCAATGGTATCAAAAGCTGCCAAGAAATCAAGAACAAGAAGGATGGATGCAGTGGCTACATCTTTTTCTTATGTTTAATTACGGCTATAGCCTTTTGTAGTTGGTATATGAATTAAATTCCTGTTTGGCATTTGGCATTTAAAATCAAATATATATCTATACACAAACACACAAACACACACACACACATTACTTTTTAACATATAGAGTGAATATAAGCATAAAGCTTCAGTTTGTAAAATGTCCCAAGTGGATCATTTTGGCATGCAGTTTCATTCATACATCCACCTTACATCAGGAAGTGCATTTAAAAACATAAATTGTGATTTTCCTAACTTTAAAATAGCATTTTTTAGCACAAAATTAGATATATTTGTCATATGGTTTGATGAACTTTTTGAAAATGAAAATTGATGTTCAGATTGGGATTGCAGTCTGGATGGAGATGGGTTATTAAATCTTTTATACCTACTATTGCACTTGGAAGAAAGCACTAAACAGCAGTTTGCCTCCCTTTAATATTAAGTGTTCAGAGCCTTGATTCTCACTGGTCAGATTTCAAATGCAAAATTCAAAAACCTTGACCCTTTTATACCAAGGGTCAAATTCAAAGTTCAAGTTATTCATTTTTAAAATTCATGCTAAGTTAATTCAAAAAATACAAAACATAATAGTTATTTTGATGCCTGAATTTGATCAGATGAAAACAATGTTGTTTTGTCCAATGTGTGTTTGCCTATGACAAAATAGTCATGTTTTCCTACAAAATTAAAATGCAATAAAGTTTTATACATTTTGTTATGTTGCATGCCACCTATTCTAATTTTCTTCATTCTCTCATTTGATGTATTATATTGCTCTGCATTTAAAAGTCCTCACTTGTATCTCTTTTAGCAAAGCCTATTACTAATAAAAATAAAGAAGTGAAAAGGTTTAGCTTCCATTATTTTTGCTATCCAAATAATATATATTATCAACATCAATCAAATTAAAGTAATAAAAATTATGCTATCATTGTGACCATTTGAAAGTTGTTCTTGCTGCCTAGAGAATCGACTTAGAATAATAGTCTGGGAGTGCCAATTATACATTTCATAAGGATAAGCAATGTCATTTGCACAGAAAAAAATATTAGAACTGTTTGATATTTTAGTTTTTAAAAATCTTAATAAATGTGTGTGCATATAGGTTGTTACAAAATCCACTCATAATTTTGCCAAAGAGTAAGTGTAAGCGAATTTATGACACCAGAAATATTGTACTTTAATCTGAGAATGCAATGATACAGACCTAATTTTCATACAATCGTATGCTATTCTGCAATAATACAATGGAAGCACAGCATTTTTTTGCTTCACATTTGCAGTGAACAATTTCTTATTAGGTTTTGTGCAACTCAGTTTGATTTTCTACCCCAATGTCTGTGTAACCAAATACTACTTCCTTTGCAGTCAGCCTTTACTGATTAATTGGGGAGGGGGTTTTCTCATGAATAAATTAAAAGATATCAGGAATCTCAGTCTAATAATGAAACCCAATAAGTAGTCCTCAACTTACAATCACATTCAGCCCCAAATTTATGTTGCTAAGTGAAACATGTGTTAAGTTAGTTTTGCCCCATTGTATGACTTTCTCACCACAGTTGTTAAATGAAACACTGCAATTGTTAAGTAAGTAACATAGTTGTTAGGTGAGCCTGACTTCCCCATTGCTTTTGCTTGCCCGAAGGTCACAAAAGCTGATCACATGATCCCGGGACATTGCATCCGTCATAAACATGAGTCAGTTGCCAAGCATCTGAATATTGATCACTTGACCGTGGGAATGCTGCAATGGTCAGAAGAGTGAAAAGGTCGCAAGCCCCTGTTTTCAGTGCCATTGTAACTTTGAATGGATCCCTAAATAAATTGTTGTAAGCTGAGGACTACTTGTATAACTGCATGATTTCAGGAAGCACTTTTCTTTTGTCTGTCATCCAATATGGCAGATTGCTTAAGTGAAGCATAAATTAACAATATTCCCATTTTTTAATTAGTTTTTAATTGTACTTAACAACTATTTGAACTTGGGAGCATTTCAAAAATCGAAAACAAATACGAAAATATTTGCCATGTAAGAATAAAATACCATGTTAGAAGAATATTGTAAACTTTTCATATTCATATTATATTTCAGCACCTGGTTTCTTTCGGGATCGCCTTCTACTGTAAATCCTCAAGGTACTTCACCTGAGTCAAAGAAAGGAAGATTTCCTATCTGGCCAGAATGGAGTGAAGCAGACATCAATGTAGAAAAGTGGGATGCTGGAAAAGGTGGAAAGGAAAAAGATAAATCTGGAAGAAGCCCTATTCTGGTATGTTTCCTATAAACTTTTTTTTTCCTAGTTCCTCTATATATAGAAATTTATTCTTATTGCATTTTTCTTACTTATTGAACTTTGAAATTTAGTTGGATGCCAATCTGGAAAGTATGCATCTCATGTGAGAAGAATTGTGGGGGGAAATTGTTACTACGTTTATTTTGATTTTTTTAATCGTATGCTGTGCTTAAATCAAAGTACTTAAATTGCCAATGGTCTGTTGGCTAGTTGAGCTAGCTGGTGTTTGAGGTATAAAAATATTCAGTTTCATTATAACTCGGGGGAGAGCGTATCATTTGGGAATGATATTTCTGCCTTTTATTTTCAATTTGATGATTGCAAGAGATGGGGAGAAGACTTGTAGTAACTCTAAGTTTTCCACATGTCAGTTGGCAACAGTGACTCAACACTACCAATGTGATGTGGACTTTTGCCTGTGACCATCATTTCATTGGTTGTGTATTTTGATTGCCACATTAGTTTCAGTGTGTCATAGTTTTGACATGCAGACCTGAATCTGATCCTAAGATTTGAGGAGAAAATTTGGAATTTGATCAGGGGCAGCATTTTGTCTTTTTGTTCTATAAGTGAACAAATAGTGAGAGGAGAACAGCAGAATGCTTTTTTAGCACACCCTTTGGACTTTCTGTTGCTTTTTTTAGCATTATAGTTGGATTTCTCCCTATGAAGCTTGCTAGACTGGTGGAGTTGCAACCTTGAAATTTTTCTGTCAGTGGCTTCCTTGTCCTTTGCAATAGAGAGTTGTCAAGTGATAATGGTGAGAAACACTCTTCAGCAAGATTTAGATATGAGGAAAACCAATCAGCTACCAACATTACAAAAGACTAAGTGTAGACACTCTACAATAAATTTAGGATTTATAGTTTCTGAAGTTGACCTCATTATTTAGACTATCTCTGGACTATAATTAAAAAATTGTTGTTTGTACTTTGTATTAAAATAAAATCAGTAAGCATTAAAATCCAGTTTCCAAAAATTAGAGATAGCTCTTATTATCATGTACAAAGCCATAGTCACCAGAACAATATACATCCCCAATGGAAATGTGTCTCTCAGCTTTATTTGTTTCTGAAACAGAATGGTCAGAAATTATCTTCTGCACTCCTTACTATCAGGTTTGCAGCAGGAAAGGATGTGAAGAATTTTACACCATGCAACAAATGTCATCTCCTTTCCAATTCCAACTGGAAATTTGCTTTGATTTTTCATATGAACGACAAAGCCATATATATCCAACCCTACACCAGATTGAGTTCTTTTCCATGTGAAATATGTGCATAGCCAAAAGGAAAAACTAAACAAAACCAGGCTCCTCAGAACTTTGTTAATGGAAGTGGTGAAATTTTGAATTTATTTGGATCATACATAGAATTTATCTCTGTATTTTTCAATTACTCTGCTCATTTTATTGTAATATTAAAAATACATTTTTTAAAAAACTGCTATATTTAGACTGTATTAAACAGTTTATATTCTTTAGTTTTTGAGAATTAGTTACATATAAAATAACAGTTTTCATTATAACATATGAAGAAAAAAATGTATGAACAACTTAAAACAATTATTTTGTATATCCTGTTATTAAAAATGAGACTGGGGGGAACTTCCGGTTTGTCGGCTTCGCTAGCGGCAGGGATTTGCGATCCTGCGCGATCCCTGCCGCGCTAGCCGCTTTGGTGCCTCCGATCCGCGGATCTGGAGGCTAAGGCTGCCACAAAGAGGCAGCCAAAGATAAGGGGGAGCTGGTGAGGGGTTTGGGGGTGTTGCAGACCCCCTTCCCAGCCGGCAAAACCCCCTTCTCCCAAGACGGTCGAGCGGCGGTCTGCAATGGCTGCCTCAAAGAAGCCGGCAGCTGGGTAAGATTGAGCAGGAGGAAGAGAGGAGAAAGTTGTTAAGAGAAAGTTTTTTTTGGCTGACCCAGGATTTTAAGAGGCGTTTAATCCTGAGAACTATGGTTTTTTGAACAACACTTCGTTTCCAGAGGAGGATTACAAGCGGCAAAATTGAGTGCTGAAAGGGAAAGTTCACTCTCCTTCCTTATGGAATCAACAAATGGCCATTGAGAAACCTGTTGTTTTTTTTATAAAAGGTAAAAATTTGGCTTCTTGTTTTAAGTGGGAAGGAAGAGGACAAAAAATATATATCTATAATTAAGATTTTGTTGGAGGGGATGCCTTGAAGATTTTGAGACCAGAAATTAATTGCAATAAGGCTTTAAAGTATAGATTGGAGGTTTTTTCCTTTCCCTTTGATACCTCCCCAGGAAGAGAAAGTGAGAACTTTGTGTATTGTTTGGACTGATTGACTCTCTCTGGAACTTTGGGGAATTGCTCTAACTTTTGAAACATTTTGGTTGCTTTAAGAAGAAGAATAAAGAATGGCTTTATCTGTTGATGAACTTAGAGAATATGAAGAAAGAAAGGACGCTGTGAAAGAAGCCTTTCTCTTTTTAGAAATGGCGCTTGTTAATTATCAAATACAATAACAGATGAAGGAAATGGAAGGAGAAGAAGAAGAAGAAGACGCCATCTTCAATGAATCTAAAAATTTAGTTAAGAGAGAAAGGAGAAAGAAAGGAAGGAAAATGAAGGACTTAAGACTTAAAAAAATACTTAAGAAAGGAAAAAATAAGATGCAAAACCAACTCAATGTTAATGTTATTGAGCAAAAGGAGAAAGGAATACAACAGAGAGGGGAAGCTAAAAGGGGAGGAAAAAAGGTTAAGTGGGATAAGAAAGGAAGGGAAAAGGGAGGGAAAAGCCACAAAGGTACAAAACAAGATGGGAAAAAAGGAATTTTGTTTAGGGATAAAGGGTAATGTATAATTTCTTTAAAAAAGAAGATTCTGCAAGGTACATAAGATGGTATTGTAGTATTCGTATTAGAAATAGAAAACTAGAATGTTATAAGAATTAACAAAAGATTAAAATATTGAAATGTTTAGTAATGATAGATTTTAAAATTTAATAAAAGATTAAAAAGAATGTTTAAAATATTGAGTTTAATTAAAAAGTTTAATTTACTGTTGTTTTGATCTTATTATAAACTCATTATTGTAGCACTTGTTTCTTGAAATAGACAATTGGAATGTTATAAGATTTAAAATTTAGATTTATTATTTAATTATATTAATTATTATGGACTTATTATTTTCTCTCTTTAGAGGTTAGTAAGTTCAATGTACTAAGCAGAATCAGATTGGGTATTTTAAATATTTTTAGGGGGAGGATAGAAAGGCATCATACCTTGATCAGTGATTTCAGGAGAAATTTTTTTTTTTTTACTTGCTCTAGGGAATGAGATAAATGGATAATTTGGAGAATGGACAAAAAATATAAATATAATGATTTAAATTAAAATGAATTAAATAGAATAGAAATAAGAAGAGTGAAAAGCGGGAGAAGTTATATAGAAGATATAGAATGGTAAATAAGATAGGTAATGGTATATAAGATGAGCACGAATTTAATTGAAGTCCATACAAAGAGAGGTAATCTGGGGCCAAACTACTTTCTTAAAAGAAGTTTTTATATTTTTGTGTTTTGTGTGTCTATGTTTTCTTTGAGAATTAATAAAACCTCGGAGGAATGTTGGATGAGAATAATGTTAAACAAGACAGAGAGGAATGAAGATGATATTGAAATGGTGAAAAACAGAATGATGTTGTATAAAATAATATTTTATTTGACTTGTAAAGTTAATAATGGAGGTTTTATGTATTTAAAGGTTAACGATGGTTTGTTTGTCTTCAAAATCAATAAAATTTGTTTCAAAAAAAAAATGAGACTGGTGGCAGAGGGCTGGAAGATGGTGAAGAAGCTGTTTTGTCTACTAACAACCTGCCTAGTGTGTAGATAGAATGGATACTGTAGTATCTACGCATGTAGTATGTCAGTGCCTTCATTGCCTGTCATGGACAACGAAGGTGTTCTCTACTTAAGACTTGTATTTGTAATTGTTATGATATATTAGACATTATTATAAAAAATAATCACATCACAATTCAGCACATAAATGCCAAAATTGAGTGGCATAATTAGAAAACAAATCTTTCAACAGAATCAATATATAGAATAGTTTTTACATTTTATTTTAAACTCCCACCCATAGTCCAAAAAGAAATAGATGCAAAATGTTGGGGCTATTTTCTCTGGATACATTACTTACATTATTCAGAGTTGTAGAAATTTATCAATTCTGCATTAAAGAGTGAACTATTAGAATTTGCTTTAAATATAATACTACTTAGATTAACTCAGATAAATTCATTAAATTAGCAGTCAGACATCACTGAACGGATAACATCAAAGTACCACTAAATTCAGTTAGTGTGATCTAGATATGACTAAATAAGAATTCAACCAATTTTTCTTTTAATTAATGTTGCACACAGCATGTCTTTGAAGATCCAGAAGGAAAACTCGAACTTCCCTCTTCACTGAAAGTGAGTCTTTGGAAAAGGCCTCAAGAAATTTTAACCAATAAGGTGAGATGCACCTAATTTCTGGTTATCTATTTAAAATTTTGGTTTTCTTTTTTAAATAGTTTATTTTTTAACTTAAATAATGCACAATAATATGCAAAAAAAGAATTGGAATATCCTTCATTGCAAAACCAATGATTATTTAAAAGCTCATATTGAGCTCTAGAATTGTGAAAAATCAGATTTCAAGAATTTAGAATTTCTATTCATCCAATAGTTTTTATAGTTGTTCCATGGTCATCTTTGTTCAGAGATTTTAAAGGTTTTTCAAGTTTTTCTCAAATACAGGAATAAGGAAAAAACCAGAATATGTCACCATGGAAGGCATTATTACCCCTTCATACTTTTTGACCATTTCATATTAACAGTATTCTGGATACCTGATTTATTACCAACGAAGTTTATATTGCTCAACATACTTTCTTAATCAGTGTACAAGTCTTTTGGGATACACTTTGCTATATAACTTTGAGCCGTGAAATATATGGATTTTCATTCTAATATTAACAATTTATGTATATGTTAATAGAATAATTAAATTTCTTATTACTTTTAGGTTCCTGTTGTAGTAAAAAATGAAAATTGGTTTGATCTTTTTTCACCAAATGAACATTTAATGGGTAGCGAGGTATGGAATAATCATCCTTTATAAAAAAATAACATACATTGAAATATTTGTTGTTACAAATGTATAAAAGTGATTTTGATCTAAAAAACAAGAAGTATCCAAACCTGTCATGTGACACAGTGAACTAATTTACTAAAGTGCCACTATGCAGAGAGAAATAAAGATGGGATTAGACCCCATATCAGGCAGTAAAATGCTGGCTCATTACTTGAAAATAGTATAAATGAGCATTTATTTATTTATTTATTTTAAATGCTTCCCATTTCCCCAATTGGGCAACTTTCATTAATTTTGTGTGATGGCATACTTAGTATAGGTTTATGAAAAGTCAGTATAGAGCTATTTAGTTGAAATATTATGTTTTCATTAGAAAATTGAAACAAGGTTTAGAGTAGGGATGTTCTAGCATTTTGTTCATTTCACATTTTTAAGCAGTTTCATAGTTTTGCAGGCTTTTGCAGATAGAAACTTCATTCATATACATTCATTCTTATTTGGAAATCTTTCCATATTTCAAAAATATTGGGCAAATAATAGAACAAATCAGACTCTGCATAAGACATGTAGAAATGACATAACCAAAATAGTCAAATCTACCTACTCTGGATGTTTGAATAAAAACTAAATTACTCAGTAGAGTAATTTACTCAGTTTCTTATGCAGTATCTATAATCCACATCTGACAACTTAATTATAATATAAGCACAACTCATTTAAGATCACAGTCATAAAGAAGAAAATGTACATATTTATGTGTAACTACAGCTTACAAGCACCTCTTAAAATCAATACTTCACTACTAAATGAAAATGTGTGATATGATTTCTATTTAGGTAACCTTACTAGGGACTAGAAATGAAAATCATTATCTAAACACTTTATAATATATATCAGAGCTGCTTGTTATGAAACTCAGTGAACATTATGTTTAAAACTATGGTTTTCATTCAGCCTGTATGAGTTATAGTACCTTCTCCTCTTCCATATAGGGATTATCAATATTTATTTCCAATTTTAAGGAAAATACAATTTTTATTAGTGTCCAAAATTAGGTAACTGTGATTTGTTTAAATAGTTGATTAACAAATTCCAGGATTGGGTTTTCATTTGTTGTTATCCCCCAAGTTTATGCATCAGAGGGTGGGTGGAACCCTGTATATTTTTTCCCTCAGGGCCATTTTTCTGTGGGGTTCCAACATTTGCAGTCTAGATACATAGCTTTACATAACTATAGCACCTATCCAGGTCAGCAGTATTGCAGGAATATAAGATAGATAAGATAACCTTTACCGTCATTTTTACTGTGGAGTAACCATTGGCACACATTAAAAATGAAATGAGTTGATGTTTGCAGATTGGCTGGCTTTTTTGTGCTGTAATCTCCTCAGTTGTAATGACCTGGGTCATGGGCTGTGTGATGACCTTCTGAGTTCTATTGTTGTGTCATAAGACCCAGGAGGCCACAACAATAGAACTCAGAAGGTCATCAAACAGCCCATTACCCAGGTCGTTAAAACACAGGACAACTGTAAAAGTCTGACTCACAGACGAACACAATACAGAAGCCTGATGATGGCAGATGAGATTCTGCTGAAACGTTGCTACAACTTTAAAAGCACAACTACAATGACGTGAGAAAATACCCGAACAAAGCTGAATACTATATATATATATATACACACCATATATATGTATATATATATTAAGAAAACATACACACACACACACACACACACACACACACACACATATACACACACATATATATACACACTGCTCAAAAAAATAAAGGGAACACAAAAATAAGACATCCTAGATCTGAATGAATGAAATATTCTTCTTAAATACTTTGTTCATTACATAGTTGAATGTGCTGACAACAAAATCACACAAAAATTATCAATGGAAATCAAATTTAGTAACCCATGGAGGTCTGGATTTGGAGTTACACTCAAAATTAAAGTGGAAAAAAACACTACAGGCTGATCCAACTTTGATGTAATGTCCTTAAAACAAGTCAAAATGAGGCTCAGTAGTGTGTGTGGCCTCCACGTGCCTGTATGACCTCCCTACAATGCCTGGCCATGCTCCTGATGAGGTGGCAGATGGTCTCCTGAGGGATCTCCTCCCACACCTGGACTAAAGCATCCCCCATCTCCTGGACAGTCTGTGATGCAATGTGGCATTGGTGGATGGAGCGAGACATGATGTCCCAGATGTGCTCAATTGGATTCAGGTCTGGGGAATGGGCGGGCCAGTCCATAGCATCAATGCCTTCATCTTGCAGGAACTGCTGACACACTCCAGCCACATTGTCATGCATTAGGGGGAACCCAGGGCCAACCGCACCAGCATATGGTCTCACAAGGGGTCTGAGGATCTCATCTCGGTACCTAATGGCAGTCAGGCTACCTCTGGCGAGCACATGGAGGGGTGTGCGGCCCCCAAAGAATTGCCACCTCACTCCATTACTGACCCACTGCCAAACTGGTCATGCTGGTGAATGTTGCAGGCAGAACATTCTCCACGGCGCCTCCAGACCCTGTCACATCTGTCTCCATCTCATGCTACCACTAGAGTGAAAGCACCGCCAACATTCAAAAGTGACCAAACCATCAGCCAGAAATCATAGGAACTGAGAAGTGGTCTGTGGTCACCACCTGCAGAACCACTCCTTTATTGGGGATGTCTTGCTACCTGCCTATGCTTTCCACCTGTTGTCTATTCCATTTCTACAACAGCATGTGAAATTGATTGTCAATCAGTGTTGCTACCTAAGTGGACAGTTTGATTTCACAGAAGTGTGATTGACTTGGAGTTACATTGTGTTGTTTAAGTGTTCCCTTTATTTTTTTGAGCAGTGTATATATTGCCATACATATACATAATATACATATACACATGCTATATACATATATATGCACACATACATACATATGTGTACATACATGTATTAATCACTGTCCATTTTGAATACATAGAGGAAAGAGGAAGTTTGAGTTTTCACAAGGTTGATGCTATATGGAACAAAACTGACTGAATCTAGATGTTCTGCTTCGGATACCACAAAGCCTCCTCCCAGAAGGTAACAAGGAAAAGGTCATGAAGAGGTTGTGTAGTGTAGATATAGTGTAGATACCTATATCTATATAGTGCAGACACAGTGTAGACACTATATACCTATAGTATAGATACCATAGAATGTATCAGAATGGTTAATCCACTTTCATTTATTTGTGGAAAGAATTTGAATGCCAGAGCTAAGCTAATTCTCTTATTTCCTCTATATCCTCTCCACACCTGGCTTCAGTTGATGAGATGGATAATAAGTGAAATATATGCCGTTTGGAAGTTGCACAATACAACTGCTTTAAGTGTTGAAGCTAAAACTAATGCTAATGAAGTACCTCCAGTAGCTCCAATATTGTGGAAGCCATGGGAACATATCTACTCATTATGCAAAGCAATCAAAGGTCATATGCCATTGTATAATAGCTATGGAAAATATGTGGTAAAACTCTTCTGGATGGTAAGTGATCATCTATCTATATCTTATATACTATAATATACTTTTTCTAGTTTATTATTGTAAACTTTTTCTACAGTTTTTAAAATGAATTTTATTGCTTATTTAACTATCCATAGAAAGAACAATCGGGAATAGTGACTGCTATTAAGAAATCACACTACTGTTTAACTATTATTGTATATCTTACTGAGTATCTTTTATTGCATGAGAGCTGAACAAATAATGCACAAAGTCTTTATATTATTACAGATTCATACAATCCAGAATGAATAAAAATATCAAAGTCTAGATATACTGTATATTTTAGGTATGATTATTTGACTTTGATCACTTTACAGTAAACCTTAAATACATGCATTTAAAAGTGCACCTCAAATGCATGGCACAGCTGTCTTGTGGATTTGAAAAGGCAGGAAGTATTCTTCCCTTCTGAATGTTTTGCGCACTCTTACTTCACAGTGTTTGCTAGAATGCATAAGAGCCATACACATTTACATATTTCAAAAAATCATGAGTAATCCAGTAGTCTGTTAGCACACATCCCTGTAATCAGAAAGATAGTTGTAGCACGTTCAGTAGGGGAAAAGCATCACAGATATATTCAGTATAAAATCATAGAGCCTCTTGAAATAGTCTTCCACGTACAGCCTTCTTATTTTAGTCCCTCTTAAATGTTTTAACAATTATTTTTCTTATACTATTTTATTGTACTACATTTGACTTAGGGAAATATCAACTCTGTGAAACATACCATTTCTCAACCTTCTTTTTTTTTGTCCTGGAGAAACCATTGAAATAATTTTCAGTCTTAGGGAACCCCTTCATAAACAATTATTATATCTATAGCTATTTTTCACAAAAATATGAAAACCTCACAATATAATTCAATTCTCACACAATTCATATTTTATAATGTATAGAACAATCCCAAAAGAACAGGCCACCTGAGTCCTGGTGCTTAAAAGTTTCCACCTCCGTAAGCACTAACAATGTTCAAAAAATGCTGATTATCTTTTTTTTAATCATGTTCTCTTCTCTGGAATCGTGGTTGAGAAAAGCTTGTTGAACATGTGGCAATGCATGAATATATTGAATACAGATTCAGATTATTTCTTGCCATTGAGACATTTGTGGAAATAATGTTGTAAAAAAGTATCTTATTGGTTAGAAATATAGGGAAAAGCTAAGTAATAAGTGCAATTTCATAATACCAGTAACGTTGTGAAAAAAGCCAGCACTGCGTTTGTTGAAAAACGTTCACAAGTTGCATTTGGGCACTTTTCCATCTACTTCCTTTAGCACACATACAAGTACTCAAACAGTCATCTTGTGCTTTAGTCATCCATCATTGGCTTTTCTGTGGTCAGTTAAATTAATCTATACCAGGGCTGTCAAACTCATGGCCTACGGGCACTCCCACACCTGGTTTAGCGAAGGGAAAAAAAAGTCCCAATACGTCACATGACACCATGATGCGAGTTTGATAATCTATACTGATAAATCCATGCTGCCACTGTATTTTGGTTGTCATAAAAATGATGGCATTTGTTTTTTGTTTGTTATGTTTTCTAACAAGAGAATGTGCTGTCTAGTAATATATAGAAGCATATTTTTGCCAAGAATGTGGGCACTTGAGAATAGCTCATCAGTACCCTCCTACAGATGATTTTTAAATTACTAGTTGTATTATACATCTGTTTTATATATGGATTTCATTGAATGCTCATATTGTTCTTTCTATTTAGTGAAATTATAATTAATGTCAACCTTTGAGAAGGTCATACTGATTTTTATAATGAGTCTATTTCTCATTACTACCTCATTATACCTGATTTCCTTTTTTTCTAGGGATGTTGGAGAAAGATCATTGTGGATGACAGCATACCTTTCAGTGAAGACAATGTCATGCTGCTTCCCACCACAACATGTGAAATTGAACTTTGGCCACTGATATTATCCAAAGCCATCATTAAATTAGCAAACAATGAGTATGTTTTCCTGTTTTGAGATTAAAACAAGAAGCAAAGCCAGAACCTAATACAGAGAGGATGCTTGATTGTTCTGAATTAATCAACTAATTATGTTCTTGAACCTTTTGTTAACCCTTGGAATCTTCCCAGCTTCAATGTAAGGCAGTATATTTTAGTATTACTGTACAAAAACATTAAAGTCTTAGGGGAACTCTTCAAATTTTCCATTGGAGCACCCCTCAAATACTAGTACAGTCATACTTCGGCACTCGACTGCTTTAAAACTTGTTGGTATTCAACATGTTTTGAAGCACAAATCTTGTTCCAGTGTTCATCTTTTTCCCAGTAGTTTTAACATGCAAGGCAGAAAGTGATGCAGTTGTCAGCTGCCTCGTGACTTCTTCCAGCCAAAATAACGGATCACATGATAAATCATGTGGTTTTCTCAGTACCCATTGGTTTTAGTATTTGGCACATCTTGTAGAATGAATTACCAAGAAGGTAGTAAATTTTTTGCAATGCACAGGATGATAAAGAAGTAGAAAATTTCATTATGTTTATGTAAATCCAGTTGCAGTTTAAATTTCAAACCTTCTTCTAAAAGTACTAAAACAATGTTAGTGCAAGTTAAGGTTATATTTGTATAACCCAAATTATGCTAGATACTATAGTTACATAACAATTATGTAAAATAGTAGGACCCATACAAATGTAAAAAGCTCCAATGAAAAATAGCTGCTACAGCGGCAATATGTCATGTATGCTTACGTTGCAAAAATCTATTTTACATTCTAGCATATTTTTTAAATTCAATTTTAAGCACAACTCATATGCCCAAAACAATTTGTTGTTTTGCTAAAAATGATAGATTAGCTCATCTCCCAGATTTTTTTGGATCTATGTGGTAAGATTTAATCTAAAATTTTAAGATTACAGTTCTTGGTTCTTTTTTCTGTTCTGATTTATTTAGACCTATGAGAGTCTGAGTTATTCAGCAATATAGATATGTGATATGTTAGAAGATTTAATCTAGATATTTAACGTTTTATAACTACAGTACACAAGAAATAATTTTTATTGGTTGTAATTTTTGGGGAGTTAAAGATTGTATATGAAATGTGGAAAATTGAGGTTGTCACAGAACATAAGCGATACAGAATATAATATTCATATATTTATAGTCATATTTTTATTTTTCATAGTATAAATGAGGTTGGAAAAAGAGAACTAGGAGAATTTACAGTTCTGCATGCACTTACTGGATGGATACCAGAAATTATTCCTCTCCAGTAAGTTCTACTTTTTATAACATATACTTTTAATTATTGCATGTGCTGTCTGTAGTTATTTTGTACTTGGATCATTGGGTAAAAATACTATGATCCCACAAGTTTTGATAGAGCTCGCATATTCTGAGTCTCTTAAATTAATAGTATCATTTTATAGGAGTCAGGAGGCATGCTTTCTCTGTTGCAGCAGCTGTCCTTGGGAACCATGCTCTGTGAGCCTTTAGAAGGCCTTTAAAACTAGGTTCTTTCCCCAGGCCTTAGGTCCAGGTATATAAGTCCATAGTAATTATATAAGGTCTGTGTTTTATGCCCAGGACGTGTGTTTTATTCTTTTATTTTATCTTATTTTTATATTGTGAGTTTTTAATACTTGTTAACCAACATCAGTCACATGGCAGCTGGGTGACTATATAAAAGGAATGACTGACTGACTGACTGAATGAATGAATACAAAGACAACTTATATAAAAGTCCATATTTTTAATATATGTTCCTCATATTTTAAAAATTGTAATAGTTGCTAAAGTTAGAGAAGAGTTATTGTTGTCAAATTATTATGAGTATGATTGACTGGATTCCAGTCTTCCACAGTGTTTGTCTTCTCTGGAGTATAATGTAAAGCTATCACTATTGCTATTTATATAATATTTAATATATAAAAATGAAAATAAATATTTATGCACACATTATTTGATTTGTTTAATAATGGTAAATTGAATCAATTTGAAATTAATTTATGTAACTATGTATTTATATATAGCAAAACATATTGTATGTATTGCTCATTTTACATATGTCTGAATTTTAGTCAGTTCTGCTCATTTGATCATTTTCTTAATTTTTAGCTAAATATAATGCTTTTTTTCAGTATTTAAAGGTTATCAGATGCCTCAAGATCAAAAAGATCAAGCTGCCAGGTGTGCCATATATTTGTAGTAAATTAATAATAGACATTATTTCAAATATATATTGTATTTATTATATTTAAAGATCTGGATATTTGGATAAAGTTTGGGAATTCCTAAGAGATATTGTGCCAGAATTTAAGTTACCAGAAGAATCACTTCCTGAATCCAAACAATCAATTCAAGATGCAAAAAAGGATTTGAAAGCATCTGACATAAAAAATGATACTATGCCTATCGTTAAGCAACAAGAAAAACCAGAAAAAGCCGAGAAAGCTGGGAAAGGTATGTTTTAAATTGTCCGCACTATCAGACATGCAATGAAAGAGTACCAGAAGAATAACAAGATTATATTGTCAGGAGATATAATAGGTACAGCAGAATTACACTCATCTTTCCCACAAGTCAGGATTACCATAGCCAATTCTATCCCCGATTCAAATCTAAATCAGACTGCAAAAGCTCAGGTTAATCAGTGTTTTCCAAAATGCCAGCCGGCATATGCAGCCTTTCAACTATATTGCCCAAAACATTATCTAAAATATTTTGATGCCCAAACAAATCTCATCTTGGTTGTTTGCCATCCTAGCTATTGCCTTCCTGTCTTTTTGTATTGCATTATTGTTTTCTTTTCCATTTAAGAACAGCAATATAATATTTTATTAATAGTATAATGCATACATTTAGCTCTTGAGAAAAAAAAATAGCTCATTCTTGTTTCTATCTACATTAAATATATGCATATATGTATGCCCAAAGATCATGGAAACTGCCAGCTGTGTTCTTTCCTAGGGTAGATGAAGCTTATCATCCCCACACTTGACTGAATCACAGCTGAAGTGTATTACTGCAACAGAGTTTTCTTTGAAAAATGTTTAGAATACAGGAGTAAAAATTTTGATTGAAGACATTTTTTTAAGTAACGGGTTTTGTAGTACATCATCTTCAGTTGCTTCCAATTTGTTTGTCATTCCAAAATATTTTTACTTATTATTTTTTTAAACATTAAAGGACTGAGACTTGGTACTTGAAATATAACTATTTCCTTCATTTTTCTCTCATTCATTATCCCAATGTCTCTCTGTAATGTATTTGGGTAGGGTATAGACAAATCAATCAGCAAAGATTTATTAACATTCTAATTGCTTGAAAACAGAATCTTGTTTTACAACTTACAATCATTCATTTAGTGACCGTTCAAAGTTACAACTGTACTGAAAAAAGTAACATATGACTGTTTTTCATACTTATGATTGTTGCAGCATTCCCCATGGTTACATGATCAAAATTTGGAGGTTGGCAACCAGCTCATATTTATGACAGTTGCAGTGTCCCATGTGATCACTTCTTGTGACCTCCAGACATGTAAAGTCAATGGGGAAACCAGATTCACTTAACAGTCATATTATTAACTTAACAGTTGTACTGATACACTTAAAAATTCTGGCAAGAAAGGTCATAAAATGGGGCAAAACGCACTTAGCAACTGTCTTGCTTAGCAACATAAATTTTGGGCTTAATTGTGGTCTTAGGTGAGGACCACCTTAGGCAAGTTAGCCCTCATTTAACAAGCAGTTGATTAGCAACCGTTCAAAATTACGATAGACCCCCTCCCCTAAAAGCTACTTACAAATTCAGCTACGGATTCCAATGGCTGCACATATCTCCATGGTGACATGACTGCCTTTCAGGTGCTTAGAAAGCAGTTTCCGGTATAAAATGCCCATAGGAATAAAGGGATTCACTTAATGACCATGGTATTCACTTAACTGCTGCAAAAAAAGAAAAATCATGAAATCAGATTTGGGCATTTGGGAACCTAAACTTAAGACCGTCATGACTTAAGACAGCAATTCTGGGCTCTATTACAGTCATAAATTGAGGACTACTTGTACCATATGCCCTTAACCCTTGGCTTATCAGAAATGGGAACAGAATTTTAGGTAGCTGAGACCATTGTCTTCAATACTATCTATTGCTTGAGACAAGATCTGCTTTATAATCTGGGACAAAGTACTGTTTTATTTGTTAGTATATTGATTTTTTTTTAAGAAAAGCCAGATCAAAAAGAAGTTGGAAAGAAGCGAAGCAAAGATGGTGAAAAGGATAAATTTAAGCCAGCTTCTCATTCTGCTCGAATGTCTGCTGACTATCAAAGTTCTCTTCAGATATTTCTTGATGGTAAGATTATAAAAAAATGTTAGACATATGTGCATTGGCCACCAAAGCTTTAGTGAGATTATTAAGTATATGAGCTCATAAATTAGCAGATGTATTTACAATTGAAATCTGAGCTCTAATTCCAAATTTCTACAAGTGCATCTTTCCTATTTTATGTATCAGGGACAGGTCAGTAACAGGTTACCTGACCAATACTTGCTTTTCATAATTTTAACTTTTAACTTGGTTACTGGTTCCTTCTTAGCAATGATGACACCTACCAATAAGATGCATTCATTTATTAGTTGTTTGTTTATGTCATAAAGATATAATACGAAGAATTCTGTCACAAGAATATAATATGAAGACTCTCACTCCATATTATCAATTATGATAGCAATATCATTAGTGAGATTCTGTGGACTGCACTGGTTTTTCTACATCACTGCAGAATTAATCACCCAGAGTGGTAGCCTGTTTCCTATCCTCTTCATCCTAAAGCATGGAAAGTTTTTTGTTTGTTTGTTTTGTTTCATTTTTTGTTTTTGTTTCACATTTTGGGAGAGTTTGGGAGATTTTAAGGGGCAAAAGTGTTTCTGCCAGCTTTGCAGAGGCTGTAGGCTACAAAAAAGGCACAGTAGTTTGCTCCTCTCCTAAACTGTGGTAAATGGCTCAAGGTTGATAAGGAATTGAAATATTTTTCCTCACTTCAGTGAGTTTGCAAAAAATTATATCAGAGAAATGAATGTCAAAAGCCGAACAAAGGTACTTCACATTTTGTTTCAACATTATACGATTTGATACTGACCCAGATTTTATTTTACTTGGTGTTCTGAAGAATACTTCTATTTCAGAAATGCAGCAGGTCCACTGCACTTTTAAAACTGTCAATACAGTTAATTGCTGATTTGCATGCTATTCTTATGGTGAAAATCTGTGATGAAGTCCCTGTTTGGATTCTGTAGGCCAGAGATGTCAAACTCAATTTCACTGGGGGCCGCATCAGACTGTGGTTGACCGCAGGGGGCTGGGCAGGCGTGGCCGATTGGGTGGGTGTGGCCAACTGGGTGAGCATGGCTAGTTTGATGCCACACCCCAAATTGCTGGCATGTTTCCTTTTTGCATTGGGTAAACTAGGCTGTAGCCAGGATGGTCGATCTTTCCTCTTTGCATTGAGTAGACCAGGCCAAAGCCAAGCTGGCCCGCTCTTTCCTTTTCACATTGGGTAGACCAGGACAGCCCTGCTTTCAACATTGGAGATTTGTTTTCCATTCAATCTTGCTCCTACTAAGTTGTCTCCCCAGCATGGTCTTGCTCTGTTGGTTGTGATTAAAGTTGTTGGGTTATTTGTTACTCTCTTTGTGTCACTTTCCTCTGCTCTTCAGCCTTTGATCTGCTGAGAAGATTATGAAGAAAATCAATGGTACTAGGTGTTTTAAATAGCCAATAATTTTAAATTATTCACAAATATAATAGAAATTTGACAAAAAGTAACCAAAAATTCTTTATACTGCACATTTCAGGAAATGCACATATTTTATTTTTAAAATCCCAACTAATATGTGTTGATTTTATGTAGTTATATTCAACCTAAATAATGGGTGTGTATTGATTTTAGGTAGTTACATTAATCGATTACATCAAACATTTCTAATTGTATATCTCTTTGAATAAAATAGAAAAAATTTAAACCCCAACAGATTATTTAGACTTTAAAACTACTTATTTTTAACTAGGTTCTTTGGTATTTTTCAGAATAAATTACCTAATTGAAATTATCCCATTTCTCAGAGTCCATTCTTGCATTTATAGCACCATGTTTAACATGGGATATTATCAGTTCATATTTTGTTGTTGCCTACAGCTTTATTTCTTTTCTATACTGTTTAATAGATTCAATGGGTTCTTTGTAGGTTCTGCAACACCGTTGCAGCCGCAGATGGTGGTGTATGCTTGCTACATGCCTCTTTATGTACCTGAAAAAAAGATCTTTGTATTAGAGAAAATGGTAAGAATTCATATACTTTTCCTTTTATGAATAAATTAGCAACAATAACTATAATAAATAACAAAATAGAGTTGGAAGGGACCTTGGAGGTCTTCTAGTCCAGCCCCTTGCTGAAGCAGGAGACCCTATACCATTTCAGACAAATGGCTGTCCAGTCTCTTCTTAAAAGCCTCCAGTGATGGAGCACCCACAACTTCTGAAGGCAAGGCTGGTTAATTGTTCTCACTGTTAGCAAATTTTTCTTTAATTCAAGTTTGTTTCTCTCCTTGTTTAGTTTTTCTCCATTGTTTCTTGTCCTGTTTTCAGGTGTTTTGGAAAATAAGTTGACTCCCCTCTTCTTTGTGGCAACTTTCAAATGGTGGAGAAGTCACTGGATGTTTTTAAGAACAGATTGGACAAAATGGTATAAGGTCTTCTGCTTGAGCCAGAGGTTTGATTAGAAGGCCTCAAAGTTCCCCTCCAAGTCTTTTATTCTGTTATTCTATTATTCTGTTAATATTAATAAGATGTGTTAAGCCTGGATTCCCCAACGGGTGTTAAGGAAAACAAACTAAACAGAACGTGCAGCGAAGTCAGATAGGAAGACAGGTAAATGTGTGAGATAAGTTTTCTAGTTAACACGCAGTAAAAATACAGATACGCTTGTGCTATCAAAAATATAGTTTATTCCATTTAAGAATTATAGCATAGTCAAATAAACGGACCATTAGTCATATATCAATTTCAGTCAAGTCTTGTCGGGGATACTCTATTTGCAAAGTCCGTGTTGAATAGCCAATGTCAGTACACTTACAATAAATCAGTCCAATCTTTATCTTCTCTCCGTTGAGAAAATCAACACTCCTTTTTCTCTCCCCGTTCCAGCAAGAACGCAGTCATCAATCCATCCAGTAATTAGGGATCTTCAAGCCAGAGAGAGAGAGCTGCAATTGCCTCGCTTCTTATATAGTGCTTTTACAACCACACCCTTAATTACATTCTTGCTGTTAAAGTTACACACACTTTAACTAACAAACCATGATACCATATTTATTATTTTTTACCCAAACCAGTTAGGGTAAACAATGTTATCCCTAACAAGATGTTACCTTGCTTCAGATTTAAATCTTAGCACAAGTTTTTACTCGTTCTGCAGAACATTCTACAGAACGTAAGTTCAATAATTTTGTATGTAACAAAGTGTTATAATAGAGTCAACATTAAAATGTTTCCTGTGAATATATATTTGCATTTTTTTATATAACCAGGCTACTTTTATTATATTGCAGGCTGATTCTTCTGAAAAATTACGACAATATGGTCTTTCCCACATCTATAGCCATCCTGCACTAATAACTAGAACAAGGTCAGGTCCCTTAGTGGCCTCGCCAAAACCACCACCTGTACCTCGGTGGAAACTTATACGCCAGAAAAAGGAAACAATTGTGACAGATGAACCCCAAGGTTTGTCATTTCAGGCTTGGAGTTTTATTTCTAATTAAGAATAAATCCAGATATATGGTATTTGTTTTTTTTCCTCATGGTTTCACAACGATTTCCTTTTGAAAATCAAAATGATTGTTTGTCAAAATGAAAAATGCATTTTGATTGCTGCTTTAGGTATTTAAGACTGATTTAAAACCATTCTATATTTTTCATTTAATGTTCTCCAATGCCAGATCAATTGTCCTGAGCTAAAAAAAAATATCCAGACTTAACATGTGATACTCCCCTGCCGCTATATGTGGTGGGCCCTCTGTTACTTGGGACAGAGCCATGATTGCCATGGAAGCCATGAACTCCTGAGTTTCCCTGGATTCCATGTCACAAGTAGCAGGTTAATGCCCACAAGAAACATCAGCCTTAGGAACTCTAGCACCTACCTAACCATGGAATCCATCAGCTCAAACAGGGATGATGCGAACCTGCAGGGAGGACAGTAGCCTCAGTTCTGTTTCCATGGGCCCTACTTCAGCCAGAGGATCTCACATCTGCCTATCCATGGAGTAGATCCTCTAAAAACCCTCAGTAACTCATGCAGGACAATAGCTGCCATCACCCCTTTTTCCTCTGGAATCTTGCTGATACAAAGCCCAGCAATCAGATAAGAATCTCCCTAGGATGACACCACCACCACCCATTCCAAGCCATCTAGGTTTCAGTTGTGCACACTTAAGTCAGTGCTATCTTCTATAATCAAATTGTGGATAAGGGCAGATTTTGTACACACTAATCTGGCATTCAGAAGCTGCCACCGGAGGCTGGGGCCACTAGGGATCCATTGACCTGGCCCTAAAGGGGAACACTGAGGTCAAGATAAATAGTAATAGAATGCTTATACTATTAGATATAAATAATCTCCCTGTCTTCTTTTAGTAACATGCAGTTCAAGAGAAAATGTTATTTTTGTATTTGCATTTTTCTGATCACTTCATATGGCAGGCTGTGGAATAGAAAAGGAATTGGAAAGAAAACATTAACCGATCAATAACCTTGAGCTTGGAAAAGGTTATGCAACCAGTGTGACAATTAAATTACTAAGAAAGAAATCCCTACTGCAGTTCTTTTAACTCACATTGCCATTCTTACTCCATTCTCTGCAACAGAGGATAAAATATGTTGAAGATTAGAAAATTGTTCACAAAAATAGTACTGATATAATACATAAGCATGAAAAAATGAGAAGCATTTGACTTTGCATGATTACTCCCATATGTGTGATTTGCATAGTAAATTTATTTGAAGTATATTTCTTGTAATGTACAGAGCAAGAAAAATTAATGGACCTCAAATAATAATAAATGTATTATCATAAAGGCTCTGATGGGAAAATTTTAATTATGTAATTCCTACAAATATTCTAATTTGCCTACATTGTCCTTGAAAGCAGTTTACAAATTGCATTTAGTTCAGAACAGAACTGTTGCATTGCTAACTGGAATCAATCATGACAGATGGTATTCAGTTAGGTGCTCCTGTTAATGGAATGGGTTTCCTAAAATGAATGGACGGGTGAATAATTCCCTTCCCTGCCTGAAGTCTTCTTTCCACTATCAAAAATGAATTTTGAGGATTGGATGATTCTATACAGATTATCCTATTCAAGTGGTGCTGTAAGAAAGCTTCAGTCATATTCATAAGCAGGTTTATGAACTTTGGCTTGAATCTGTAAATTTTATGCAGAATGGTATGTGCTTATGTAACAACTTTCCTCTTGAATCTGTAAGTTTACACAGCATGCTCTAACTTCACTAGTCCCATAATATAAAGGTAGTCCAGAGATTACAACATTTTGCTTAGTGACCATTTGAAGGGTTATCCAATGCAAATGAAGTTTAAAGATAACAGTCATATAGTAATAGTCTTGATATAGTCTTGAAATTACCCATCGAAAAGCTAAACCTGAACAATAGATTGAAGAGGATATGTTACAATGTTTTGCAGTAATGCTAATTATGTGCTATACTTTTATTGAATTTAAAGAAACTATTTCTTATACAGTATATGCATATATAAAGTTAGTGTATGCAGATTTATGAAAATCTATATTGTAGTTTGGCAAATATATTTTTACTTCTTGGATGAAATAGGACTAGTTGCCCTAATATTATAAGTATATTGACCTTTTAGAGAACAAATTTGAGTATGTTGTCTTTGTACAGGATGCTTATTTCTTGCATTTCAGTGGTTGTTGTTTCTTTTCAGAAATTGTAATTAAAAAACCTGAACAATTTATTGAAATTGCTAGTCCTTTTCTGAACTTCAGAGTTCCTGCTATACCTATACCAAGAGACACGTAAGTAGATCAATCAGTGGGCTTCACTGAGTATAATTCAGTATCGTGTGGTGACAATAAATACAATTAAAATTATTTTAATTACAGTACACCACTGAGAAGTATGGGAGTAATGTAGAGAAATGAAAAATAAAAGAATAAATGAAAAGAATAAAATTTCAGGGTAATTTTATTCTTATAAAAATGTAAAAATTATTATAAAAGTTAAATTTCAAAAATCTTATGTGGAAATGTAAAATTTTCTAGATTTCCAAAAATCTGAAATGTGCTTGAACTAATGTTTCAGTTACATACATACCGTGTTTCTCATATAATAAGACCAGGTCTTATTTTTTTTTGAGCCCCGAAAAAATGGCTAGGCCGTCTTTTCGGGGGTGACTTAATTCCCCCCCTTGCATCTTCAGGCGGGCGGGCGGCGACGGCTTGGATGTTGACCTCGGCGTTGGTGGGGCACTTCATATCGGGGTCAACGCAGGCAGCACCATATCCGGGTGTGCAACAAAAGTACTTCCTAACAGCAAGCCCCCCCCACCATTCCCACCATTTTGCATGTTTTAATATAGGCCTTAATTTGGGGGGAGGGGCTTAATTTCATTTCATGCCTATAAAACATGCTGGGACTTCCTATTGGGGGAGGCCGTATTGTTGGAGAAACAGGGTACATACATACATACATACATACATACATATACAATTGGAACACTGCTATAGCAGCGTCTATATGTGGAACTTTTCAATTTTTGTTACATATTGATATAATTTTTCACTTTTAGCAATAGCAATAGACTGATATATCACCCCATCATCCTTTAGAGCACTCTCTGGCAGTTTATAATGTCAGCATATTGTCCTCAGAAATCTGGGTCCTCATTTTTCTGACCTTGGAAGGATGGAAGACTTTGAGCCCATCAGGATTGAACTCCAGGCTGTGAGCAGAGTTAGCCTGCAGTACTGTGCCACCATGGCTCTTCATTTTAAAAATGTATTTTTCAATAACATGCTATGGGTTGAAAAAATATAAATGATCTGCAGGCTGTAGTAATCCAAGTGGAGAAATAGGACTAAATTAAAAAAGACCCTATGAATGATAACAGGTACAGCAACTAACCTTAAAATTGACAAAAAATATTGAAATGGTGGATAGCTTCTGCCTTTCAGGATTGACAGCCAATAATAAAGAAACCATCTGCAAAGAAATATGCTACACACTAGTACTTGGTAGGATAGTAATGAAGTCCTTGGAAGAGATAGCCAGGTGCTGTGAGATGTACTGTATATACCTACAAAAACCAATACAAGTAATCCTGGATTTACAATAGTTTATTTAGTGACTGTTCATAATTACAACATTGAAAAAACGACTTGTGACTGTTTTTCACAGTTATGAACATTGCAGCATCCCCATGGCCATGTGATCAACATTCACATGCTTGGCAACTGACTCACATTTATGATGGTTGCAATGTACTGGGATCAGGTGATCACCTTTTGCAACCTTCTAACAAGTAAAGTCACCAGATTCATTTAACAAACATTTTATTAATTTAACAACTGCAGTGCTTCACTTAATAATGGCAAGAAAGGTCAAAACATTTTCTCAACAACTGTCTCACTTAGCACCACAAATTTTGTGCTCAATGGTGGTCATAAGTCAAATACCACCTCTACTAATCAGGCAGTGGTTTTCCCTGTGATAACAGGATTCAAAGACTATTGACACTTTTAAATATTGGTGGTGAAAACTCTTGAGAATGCCATGGAGAGCCAAGAAAACAAATGGATCATAAAAACAAATCAATCCAGAGTTCTCATTTGATGTATAAATGATCAAGCTCAAATTATAGTATTATGCAAAGATCTAGCTGTCAACAACAGGCTCTAATGCTGGGAAATGTCTACTGTTGACCTCACCCCATTCCTAAGAGGTCTGTAAGGGGTGTGCATAAGCGCACCAACGTGCCTACTGTCCCTGTCTTAATGTTCCCTTTTATTCGTATCTATTTCATGTATTAATAATTGTGTTTATACTTACATATATTATCAAATGCATACTTGACAAAATAAAGAAATAAAATAAAAATAAATAAATAAAATCTGAAAGGAAAGGAAAGAAGAGGATGGTTACCGGCAAATGGATGGACTTAGTTAAGCTCTGAAAACCTGAAGGGCCAGGTTGAGACCATACCACTCTGAAAAGGTCAATCAATGTGATTGCTGAGAGTTGACAATTAATTTTCAATAAGACATCTCCAAAAGAAAGAAATATACCATGACATATATCAAAACTTCCCTTGGATTGACATTACGTTAGTTTGAGGGATAGCTTTGAAGCACAATAAAACATTATTTTTACAGTTAATTGTATTCAGGATGTTTTAACATTTGAAGGACTTTTAATATTATGTGCTACACTCTTCTGTTAATATTTTACATACCATGGACCAGATAATATATAAATAGAAATATTACTTCAAATCATCATTGTTTATAAAGCCGGAATCAAAACCATTTGATTGATTGTGGGATACTGGTCTTGCCAGCAATTCCTATTAATTGGTTAGTTTAACGTGGGGAACTGGGGGGGGGGGGGGATTAACAAGTATAAGAGTTGCTGCAACAGAAGAAACTTTGGGTGTATGCCTGAAGACTAGAATTTGACAGAGATTTCCAGGGGGAAATGGATGCTTACATAAATATGTATTTATTTCATTTATATTCCAAGGCAGTGATTTAACAGAGAAATCAAGGTTTCAAGATATCTGGAAATGATGAGAGATATATTTAGTCCATGTATCAAAATTAGGGAGATAAAAATATTCAAAACAAGAAAATGAGGATTTAGCTTGCTTTTATTTTTAAGAGAAATGTTTATTTGTATCTCTTTAGCCACTTTCCACCATCTACTTTTAAAAAGGGATCTCTTCCAGCATCCAGCCTTCCTTGTGTCACTGAAAGTGATGAAAGCGCATTTGACAGTTCTGGAGATACGAATATCAGTTTAGAAGAAAACTCTCAGGTTAAGATGTTATTTATTTATTTAGTTATTTAGTATTTATTTAGTATTTATTTATCTATCCATCCAATTTCTATAGTTGCCCAATTCAACCAAGTGACTCTGGGTGGCTTACAATTCTAAAATTATAAAACAATAAAAATATTCACAAAATAAATAAGTATAAACAGCAACCGTGATGATTAATCAACTAATAGTAAAGCCAACTAGCAGAGCCCTTAATAGATTTAGAGCCCCAGGCCTGGACAGATGGCCAAGTTTTTAAAGCTTTGCAAAAGGCCAACAATGTTCTAATCATTCTAATCTCCAAGGGGAGAATATTCCATAGGGTAGGGGTTAAAAGCCTGTCTTCTAATTCCCACCAGTTGACACCCTAGGTGTTGGAACCTGCAGCATGCCCAATCTGTTGGATCGAGTTGGATGAGTAGAAACTCTTAGGAAAAGATAGTTCCTCAGGTAACCTGATCTCAAGCCATGAATTGCATCTTGAAGTGCAGTGGGAAACACACTGGCAGCCATTGCAGCTCACAGAGCAATGTTTAGTTTAGTTTAGTTTATTGTCATTGCACCTCGTACAATGAAATCAAACACCATCTTCAGTGCACATCATGACCATGACCATGAAAATAAACACAAACACATATCCTTCACCCTTCACACATTGAACCAAAAACCCCCGATACCACACCAACACTGCACTATACATATGTAATGGTATTACATATGCCATGTCAGCACCATTTATTACCCATGCAGCCACATTTTGCACCAATTGAAAATTCCAAATACTGTTCAAGAGCAGCTCCATGTAGAGTGCTATGGATACTGTATTTATATTTATATATTTATATCCATGTTTTTATTTTACATATCTCTATCGGGTGGGATTTTACCAGTTCGGACCGGATCTATAGAACCGGTTGTTCTGATTCTGCACAGTTCAGAGAATCGGGAAATCGTGCCCCTGGCTGGCTCCGCCCCTCTCCACCCACCCCTCCCCTCCCCACCCAGTCAATCCTTATCGCACATGCACAACATTGCGCACATGCCCGACATTGCTGACTGCGTTCTTCCCTGCCCAGTCACCCCTTAAGGTATTTTTCCCCTCCTGACCATCAGCTGTTCCTATGATCAGCTGTGCCAAGATTCCCCTTGCTTACTTACTACTTCGCCCAGGAGGCTTCCCTGAGTCACAGGAAGGCAAAAAAATGGAAGGAGGGGTGCAAAAACGCTCCCCCAGGAGGCTCCCCTGAGGTGCAGGAGGCCCCAAAATAGAGTGTAGAGGATTGCTGCATGCCCCCTCTAAGCTCAGTTTTTTTCCTTCCTGAGCCCCAGGGAAGCTTCCTGGGAGCAAAAACGCTCCCCCAGGAGGCTTCCCTAAGGCCCAGAAGGCCCCAAAAATGGGTGGAGGGGGAGGTTGGTGCTGCAGAAAAGCCATGCCCATCCAGTCACATGGCCACACCCACCTAGCCATGCCCAAAGAACTGGTTGTTACAAAATTTGAATCCCACCTGATCTCTATACATTTATATTTAACTAAATCTAATACAAGGCAATATTTAGATGAATCATGCCAACATTGCTAGCCTCCATAGAGTGGAAGATAGTTGTCCCCAATGCTTCATTGATCCAGATCAATTCTCATGAGTGATTGGGGATTTCTCCTACAATCTGGAGGAATTCCTCTGAATATGTGGTCAGACTTTAGAACAGCGAGGTGACCAGGGATTGGTTTTTAAATCCCTGTTTGCTTTTTGGTTTATGAAGATTTCCAAGGAACAAAACAATCAAAGAGACATATAAAGCAATGGAAGCAAAAGACCTAAAGTAAATTTCACAAAACATAAAAAGAGCTCACATCTGAGTCTGCACAATGGCAATATAGGCAGCAAACCATCCGATTTTCTGTTCTTATTGCAATTGTGCTTCAATGGCCCTATCCTCTCTTATAAGGAATGAGGGAAAGAAGGCTCTCATTTCATTAATATTAGGCTACATTTGTCTAACATTTCAGCAGTACAATTGTTCAGATATAATCGAGACTATATTCCACATAGGCAAAATATAAAAAGATAACTGAGCTTGGTTTCTTAGAAAATATTTGGGAATAATTTTGGTTTGTTAGCTCTGAGAAAATGGATATAAAATTATTTGGTATTATTAGCCCCACCCTTGTAAACTGCATCCTTACCCCAGCTGATTCTTTCAGGAAGCTGTCTGGGCATGATCAGCTGAGAGTCAATGTTTCACAAAGGGAAGAAGTAATGTTGGTTGTTTTGAAAATAACATTTTAAGTAACAATCAAAGACATTTCTTCCTCATGAAAAGGTTTTTTGTGGTTCCAGCTATTTTGGACCAGTTTCACTAAGTCTTTAACTTTCCCATTTTAGGAAATATTGTTGAGAAAGTGGTGAGATTACAGTTAGAAGAAATAGTTTCTCTGGCTCACTTTCAGATTGTTTCAGACCCTGGACAATTGCTGTAGTTGATAACTTTAATTAAGACGTGATTGGGGACAGGTTCTTCCTGGTCTTTCCTTTCAGTAGCCTTTATTACCATTAATTATCATATTTGTATGGGCTCCTTATAACTTGAAATTTGATGGCATTGGGTTATGGTGTTTTCACTCCTTCTGGAATGGACAGTCCCATTCAATAGTTGAGGAAAAGGAGAGATTAGTCTGGTGGCTGCTACCATATATCATGTTACAGGGTCCAGCTGTCTTGTTCTCATGTTTTTAAACATTCATGTGAAGCTTCTGTAAGTGGTAAATCTGCCAATTTGTTCTGAAGTCTCATCAGTATTCATCTTCACTTGGAGCTAGTCTGTTTGTGTGTATTAACACATATGCAGCATCTTACTGCTATTAGTTATTGGTTTAAAATATTAATAGCTTCTCTAGTTTGAAATCTAAATTTTATTTCTTTTTCAGAGGCAGATTCTGAACTTAATTACAACCATTAAAAATGGAGAGTTTAATGCAAAATCATTTTCCATTCAAATATGTGTTTGCAATCTTGCAGGATATCTGACAGCTTTGATATCTGTTAGAAAAAAGTGTTTGGAGAGGATTTTTCTTATACTCTTCTTTTATACATTGATTTAAATGATTTATTGATAGCTTGAGAAAGCAAAAAACCCATTCTCCTAAATTTGTCACAATGAGCCTCCTTTTGATGCAGACAGTGCTGCTTGCTGTCACAAACTGATTATGACTTCCAGTGAGGGCACCATGAGCTAAATATCCCTGAAGGAGCAGAGATGGCATTTATGGCAGAGATTGGCAGCCAGATGCTCAGTTGCGGCTCACAAAATCTCTCTGGAGATAGAAGACATGTACTCTGGAACCTCATTTCTTAATCACATTTGGAATTTTTTAAACTGCTTTTTAACTATTACCCTTTGGAATAGCAAGCTTTTATCACATTCACTGGGTGAGTCCCTTTCTCCTTAGCAAAAGCATTTTTAGGTACATGTAGCCCAAAGTCTTGATGCTCTCATTTAACAGTATCACAAATATAGTGAAAACTGCGAATGACAAGTTGAAATCAATTGTATTGAAAAAGGTTGTGAATGATAATCGTTTCTTGTATAATCAGTTCTCAAAAGGTTGCTAATTTGGAATGTCAAATTACAAATAATCGTATAATGTAAACATGCTAAGGGAAATCTACTTATCTTTTAACTTCACAAGCATATACAAAAATCTATTGAGATTTGATAGTGTTCTGGTTTTCTTTGCATATCCATATGAAGTTACTTTTACTAGATCATATTAAATCAATCAAGTTATACAAATGATTCCATTTTTCTTACATATAATAAAAAGATTATTTAGAATGTTTTGAGACTAGCTTCATCATAATGAGAATCTTCTCTAATTAATAAGTTGATTCTCACACTGATAATAAGGCTAGGAGCTGTTCTGTAAACAATATTAAGGGTAGCTCATTAGAATTTTTGTGTAATAAATCTTATTCAGCAAAATTCATAAATAAATGTTTCTTGAATGTTAGAGTTCTGGCATTAACAAAAGAGAGGTCAAGAAATAATTGGATTGGAAGTTGCCTGTGGAGATTCTCAATCATCCAGGTCCTGGTTGTCCCAAAGGTGCTTTTTCAAAAGGCAACTGGACTTTTTTTGTTTTTTTCCTTGAAAACATTGCACTGCTCATCTAAGAAGTTTCAATCAGAACTGAAGAAGCTTCTTGGAAGAGAAGTAAAGCATTTTCAAGGGGAAAAAAACAAGAAAGTCCAATTGCCTTTTGAAGAAGCACATTTGAGACAATTGAATTGGAATTACAAGTAAATATGTGTAGTGCACAGGATTACATCTTGTGACTTCTTAAGTAATGTTACATGATTATTTGTATTGCTATAATAAAGTTACTTTAAATATGTGTTTTTACTCTGCAGGAATCTGGTGTAGTTCCACAACATACTGTTGAAGGATCCACTAAAGGTAAACATTATGTGGTAATATAGTCTCTTCGTTTAAAAATGAAAAAAAAAACAACCCATATTTTTACAACCATTTTATTTATCTTAGTCTCACGTCTAAATAGTTAATTAAAAATGGGAGAAACCACAATTATTGCAACAATTGCATAGAAAAGCAATATAAAAATAGACTAAATGCTGCTGATGAAAAAGGATCCATTTGATGAAACTCATTGTTATCCATTTATCAGCAAATTGTGACCTTTGGAATAAATTTAGGCAAGAGAAGGGAAGCAAAGATGTAAGATATGCTCTGTTGTATGATTGGAAGTCCTGTAGCAGAATGTTAGGTTTCACCTGCTAATATCAAAAGCATAAAAGAACAGGACAGACTTCCAAAAGGTTTCAAATACATTTGAGGACAGAATTGCCATTTCCTGCTATTATATAAAGTTTTTCTTAAGTGTCACAACATAGCCATCAACAAATTCCCTATTCCGAATTTTACCTCTGCAGTGAGCTCACTAGGTGATGTTAAGCAAACCAGTCTTACTTTCAGTCTACCATAGAGCTGATATGTAATTAGATCACACTTGTAAAGTTTTTGAGCACTATTTAGATGTTAGTATGAGTTTGTCCCCTCCTGCAATGGGAGTATCTTTGATAAGCATTCTGTGGTTTCCTTGTACATGAAATGAATGTTGTTGTAAATTGATCTCTTGTGTAATTTCAGTTTTGGTTGTTTTGCTTACATATGTTAGACCTATAAGCCGTTCAGATCGGAGTGATCAGCCAAATAAAGTGAAGTGGAATTCACAAACAAAAGAACATAAGTGGGTGAAAATGCAGAAATTCCATAAGTACCAAACCATTTCATCTGATCTCTAGAATTCTATGCTACATAAAAAATGTAATAAAAAGAATTTCATATTATATGAGAGATAGGATGTTAGACAAACCACTACCAAATTTCAAATATGATTTTGATACAATAATATTTATATAACGGTTTATTAATATTCCATTAATGAGATGCCTTAGAACAGTGCTTTCCTGGGTATACTACCAAAAATTGAGGGAAGCCCATTACCCAATCACAGCAGGGATATTTAAATAAGGACTTACTGGTAAGAAGTAAAAAAGACTTTATAATAAAGAAAATGTTTGTGATAGTTTTACTGAATATAGACAAGAAAAAAGATGGACATTCTATTAATTACATTATTACATAATGTTAATTAATTACAGTGTTGGATATTAATATTACAAACATTTAGTTATCTGACTTTTTTCAAAATTAAATGCAACATTGGAAATGAAATGAAAAAAATGAAGGAAGAGTATATACCAAGGAATTTGTTTAGAATAAAGATTTTGGTCTTAAACTAAATTACTTGAGATTAAAATCTCTATTATATTTCCAGATGATTACACTGAGACAGATGCTATTACTTCAAGAACATTTTTATCAACTTGTACCACTTGAGTTTTGAATTTGTACTCTGAATTGGATTATAGCTCAATCCAACAAATACACTGAAAGTTCATTTATGTTGTTTTAACTTTATTAAGATAGTTGAATCATCAAGAGTTTCCCTATATATATTTTCTAGTTCATTAGCACCATCATATTTTCTTTTTCAGAAACATAGGTTTAATCTGAGGGGAAAAAGTCTATATTTTTGTTTCTTATTCATATAGGTGAATCTACAGAAAAAGTAAGTAGTGAAGTAGCTCAGATACCAGACCAAGCAGATGCTACTTTCAACAACCAAATAGTAAATAAATCTCTTGAAGAAATGGAACTTGAAAAGACCATTAATTCCAAGGAAATATGGATGGACTATGAAGATTTCTGTATTTGCTTTCAGTAAGAAGCAGTGAGGGTTTTTTTTTAGTTGTAACCCTATATTTCTGAAAACATAATGTGTCTTGTATTGAAAACATTGTTTTGAATATAGCAAATAAGTTGCATTTAGACCCAAACAAGAAGGCAAGCAGTTGCCAAGGTTACATGCACAATCATTGGAGTTCTTTTTGAAAGGGACAGCATGAGAACTATACAGAAATTATTCTTTGTGTCAAGATCTCCCGTTTCTATGGTTCTGTATTCTCCAGAGTTTTATCAATTGATTTTAATTGAGAACCAGAACTAAAGAATTCACTGCTGCATAAGACTATATGTACAGTCTTACATATAAAGGCTGTAAATAATTTCTGTCCATCAATAGTAATATTTTTCAGTTTGGGCTCTACAAAATACTGGGAATGAATTTTTATTATTACTATTAATCTGTCTTCTTCTTTAACTGAAAAGTTAAGAATATTTTTAAATTTAGTAAAGATTGACATTGCTTGAGGGATCTTTATATTACCTATGCTAAAATAATCATATTCATTTTCCTTAGGAATTTATATGTTTTCCACAAACCAAGTACCTATGCCTATAACTATCAGAAATCAGATTTTAGGGTAAGTTTATTGACAATATAATTTATTTATATCTCAGTATGTTTCAGTTTCTATTGATTAAACATATTTATCAAATAAAGTTTATTTATGTATCCAATACCATACTTTGAAATATAACAAAAATGCTACCAATTGTAAGTTGCTACAACATTTGATGATAGAATTTAAGCAGAAAGATCTTTTCTCCTTGCAGATGGTAGATGATCGAGTCTTGTATTATATGTGTGTGGACAGCTTGAAGCCTACTGATATTCTAGTTAGCTTTTCTGCATTAGTACATTGGGGAGAGACTGGAGGTAAGATTAATACAAAGCACAATAATAAGATTAATATTGTTCTCTTGGATTTTTCCTAAGAGATATTCAGAAATAGAAGTAAACCAGCTAAATCAATAATATTCACCTTGTATGCATTTTTCCTTATTTTTAGTGTTCTGTGAAAATTACCTTGTAAATATTTTTAGATCAGGAATATTCAGTTGAAATACACATGTAACTATAGTCCATTTTGTAGCTTTTATTATTTATTATTGTAGCATGCTCATTATAAAAATGAAGAATGGTTAATAACATAAAACAACCAAAAATAAAATATTAGTAAAATCAATAAAGTCAAGAGAAGAGATACAGGGAAAATCCCTACTATTGTACTATGACTTGCTTGTAATTTTGCAGAAATGTTCAGTGAAACAGGCCTATTAATATTGACTTATTCAGACTCATATATATCCATACAACTGTCATTCAGTACACTTTGCAAAAAAAGACATTTCACATTAAGAGTTCCAAAGACCCTCCAATTATATTAATGCATGAAGGGAATTATACTTAATGTTGACAGAAGACAATCCATTGCAAGTGTTTGTATGCTAATATGCAATTAAAATATTACATAGTCTACCATGTTTTGTAACTGAGAATCTGCAACCTGAATTCAAAGTATGACAATTCAACTTTGTAAGGACAACCACTACCAAAATGTGGTCAACTTCACACTGTCCATCCTTTTCACAATCATGTTTGTTTGTTTGTGTTTGATTTATGTAACTGTCCATCTCATACATATAACTCTAGGTGGTTTACAATAGACAAAATAAAGAGTAAAAATACATGGCAGCCAAGCATCATATAAACAACCATCAACAAAGCCAAGAGACAGGCCACACCATATATTGGGGACCCCAGTATGGATAGAAGACCAAGTTTTGAGGGTCTTATGTAAGGCCAACAGGATTGGGGCTAGACTAATCTCATATGGAATGATGAAGGTAACTTCTAGCACCCCAAATTATCCTTAGAAGCACATTGGAAACAAATGTATCACATGTGCTCAGTAACTGATGCCATTTGCTACCCACACACTACATTTCCAAAATCTTGCCATATGTAGTAGTTTTTCATGCTCTTCATTCTAATCACAATGTGTGCCCCCCCCCGCCCCCAAATTGAATTTCTTTTGTTAATTGTTTCAAAGAAGCAGTTGGATTTTATTAGTCTACAGTTGACTGAATATTTTAGTCTCTGGTACTCTTAGTAATTCTCTCTAGATTAATTGGAAGGTGCTTTTCTTTCTTCCCCATTCTTACATGTTTTCTTCTTCTGTCCAAGTTTGATTTTTGCAGGTTGCCTGAAGAAGAGCCTGCAGTTTTCTTGGCAAGGTTTTTTTAAAGAAATGTTTGCCACTGCCTCCTTCTGAGTGCTGAGAGATAGTGACTGACTCAAGGCCACCCAGCTGGCTTTGTGCCTAAGGCAGAATTAGAACTCATGGTGTCCCAGTTTTTAGCTTGACGCCTTAGCCACTACACCAAACTGGCTTTCTATTCTTATGTTACTAATAGAAAAAAAAATCATACCTTTAGAATCATAAAAATGTCCTTACCCTTCTCCTTCTTATCTAAATCTATCATTCTCCTTTGCCTGAACATTAATCTTTTTCTTTCTCCAGTGCACTGTCATACTTTACCCTTTCTTGAGCAACAAAACTATTAACTACCCTCACTTGCCTTCTGCTCATTCACTAAGCACAATGGTTGAAATTACCTTTGTCTTCTTAATATTTAACATTAATGTAGATATTGCTAGATCAATTAAACATTAAAACAAGATATTCCTTCAATAGTGGCTCCATCAATGATCAGATTTCTTTTATTTTTTTAATAATTTTATTTAAGCTTTTAAGCAAGTAAGACAAAATAAGTAGACTAATAGACATTAAGCAGGGGAAAAGAAAAAGAAATCAAGGAAAAAAGTATAAGAAAAAAAATAGGAAAAGAAAGAGAAAACCATAAAGAAGCAGCTTCTGATATTCTTCACAGCAGTTATAACTACAAATATATTTAACCTCTCTCTCTATTGTTCCATAATATTACTCTTCTTTATATCTATCCTTCAAAGCCATAAGTCACAAATTCTTTTTTTTTTCTTTTTTCATTTTTACACAAAATGTCCACAACAGGCTTCCAGTCAACAACAATGTAGATAATATTTTTCTCTAATCAAAGAAGTTAATTTATCCATTTCAGCAAAGTCTTCATCAACCATTCTTACACAGTGAGTAGTGTTGAAACTTTCCATCTTTGTGCATATAATAACCTTGCTGCTGTGATCATATATTCAAATAATCTCCCATGGCTTTTTTTCTAACTGCTTGTCAATTAATCTTCAAAAGAAAAGTTCTGGCTTCAATGATCAGATTTGTTTTAAGTTTGGTCTGATACTATCACATCTAAATTTACTTGAAAAACTTGATACTTGTGCCCAATATCTAGAGGAGTGCCTTCCAACCAAGAAGATGCACCATTTGGTAAACACCAAACGTGTCTAACTATTTCAGCCATGCCCATACAGCAACACAGAAATGTCTTCCTATTGCCTTCTTTAAGTTCCTTCACCTAAATGAAGTTTCCTTTACATCTGCAGAGCAAGAAAAAATAAATGCCAACAGTTTTTAGTTATGTCCTTTGTCTACTTTATCCTTAAAACCAGACTTTTCAGATTTTCTATCCTGGCTCAGAGGAATCTAGTGTTACCATAACAATCTGTACACACTGTCCCTCTTATTCAATTCAAAATAATTGGTGTTGATTTCTGTTCGTTTTTTTATTCATAGCCAAGTATAAAAATCCATTTTTGATGTCAAGGTTCTGTTCTGATTCAAGTAGAGCCCATTGTTCTTGTACAGACATGAATGTTTACAAAATGTTTTGCTGTACCTAATGAACTAAACTGTTTATGCCTATTCCAGAATCCCAGGCATATATTGAAAGCCATTGATTTTACTGTCTAGATCAGGAGTGTCAAACTCGATTTAATTGAGAGCTGCATCAGGGCCAGCTTGACATTTCTCTTGTTGGCGGGGGGGGGTGCCTGTGGTAGCCTGAGCACTCTTTCAGCAAAAACGGGCTCCCAAGATCCATTTTTGGCCACAACGGCCTCCTGCATCCTTCTGTCAGTGAAAATGGAGGTTGGGGGAACTGCTCTGTTTTCACTGGCAGAGGGGCTGCAGGAGGCTGTCACAGCCAAAGAGTCTGGGAGGGATGCGCATGGCCTTCCTGAGCTCCGTTTTCACTAGCAGAGGCACCATGGGCCAGTCCTTCACTGTTTCCAGGGGGCCCCCGCAGACCAGATCTAAGCATGGATCCAGCTCCCAGGCCTTGAGTTTGATACCCCTGGCCTAGATGAAGCAGAAAGCATTTCAAAGAAAGTCACACTGGCTTTCAGTTTTCTTTGGAGAAATTTAAAGTTGGCATGCAGGAATTCATGACTAAATTCTCCTATGTCACAATAGGCAGAGTAATCATTAAATATGTATCAACATGCAGACTACGTAAGTAGTGTGTGAATGTAGGCAGCATATGCACCAGGCAGGCAAATTACCATGTAGTCTATGAGCACTTCAGTAAATGAAATTATTAATTCATTTAGTTCTTACTGCAAGAAGATTCCTATTCATCATACTAGAAATGTATCGCATCATTTTTCTTTTCTTTGGTGTAATATCCACCTCTAACATAAAATATCATTTTCTGTGAATTAAAAAGGAGCTGTCATCTTGGCAATGGGAAGCTGTTATATTCCTCAAGACTTAATTTTCAAACTTTTCTATCTGAAAAATTGGATTCTCTGTGGTAGCAAACTTTGCTGTAGGGAAGAAATTTGATGGAAATACAACCAGTGGCATCATGTGTTCATCTGCAAATGCTATCTGATGGTTTTATGGTTTCCATTCTGCAAACTGCAAACAACGTTTAGCTATGTTTTGCTTCTGTTTTCCATAATAGCTTGAATACATTTTACTGCTTTCTAATTCCTGTTTTCAAATCTGATTAACTGACTTTGCCCAAACCAATGAATGTTTTCATAATTGTTATTTCCAGCTTCCATGTTTCTTTGGTATATCTTTAGTTCTCTTATTTTTCTACCACATTTAAACCTTCCTTAGAAAAATTACTTAATAACACATAAAGATTACTTAATAACACATTTAGCAAAATAACTGGGTTATAAAGCAGATGTAAGTAGAAGTTGAATGCACCCAACAAAATACACTTTAATAAAATGGTCAAATTCAAGGCTGTCTGTCATCATCAGAATATTTAGAATTGTTGGAAATTTCAAGATAATTGACAACTTCTGAATTGTAATGTCAACATAATCACTGTCACTGCAATCCCATATCAACCTACTTAGGTATATACTGTAGTTCCAATGCATTCATACAGAAATGTGTACATGCACACACATACACACACAAACACAGAATAACAGGACAATAACAGAATAACAGGACAGTTGAAAGGGACCTTGGAGGTCTTCTAGTCCAACCCCCTACAGGAGAACCTATGCCATTCCAGATAAATATAATATCAAACACAGTAGAAATCTATTCTCAAACAAGTTGTTTCTGGGGTGTACTGGTGGGCTGTATGAAGAAAAACTTTCAAAAGCATATATAGAAATAAAAGAGCACTTGCAAAAAGTAAATTTTCTCCCTTTTATGTGTCTATGTCTAAGTTAAAATCTTTAACTGTGACTACATGGGATTTCATGTGTCTCTCGGAATATTTGCATGGGATAACCAAATTGGAAGTGTAAGTGACTACAAGGTCATTTAAGGCAGGGGTCCCCAACCACCGGTCCACGGACCGGTCCCGGTCCGTGGAACAAATCCTACCGGCCGCTGGTTTGCTGGGCGCCGCCATCTTGTTTTGATGAAAAGTGCTTCGGTGAGCTTTTCAGGGTAGAAAGCTCACCGGAAGCACTTTTTCATCAAAACAAGATGGCGGCGCCCAGCTGATGCCGGTACCGGGCCGCGGCATAAAAAGGTTGGGGACCACTGATTTAAGGATCCACCCCCCAAAAGCAAGTGTCTCTGTATCATTCAATTGAAAATGGAAATTTCATTGAACAAGGAGGGAAAGGGGGGCATAGAAATATTACTGGCATTTTCATTATTTGAATTACACCGTATCTGTTCAAAGTGAGAAGAAATAGAGGAAAGTATGTTTGGTCCCAATCTTATTCTTAGTTATGGCACAATATGTTTCTTTTAAATTCAGTGGGATTTCTTGGTAGTAATGTATAAGATTATATTGGATTACCCTTTTTTTAACTGAATAGAGTTCTGAATTCATGGCATATCCTGGTATGATGCCTAAGTAAATTCAAAGCACAATAAATGATGTGCCTTTTTTTACTTATTCAGCTTATTCAGTACAAAGATTGTTTGCTGGAATATATAAACTAAATTTCCCTGATATTTAAATACAACAAATTTTGTGCTGGTTTGTATTTAATTTATAAAAAGAGGTATGTCTATATCGTATTTATAAATATATGTCCTGTTTTCTACTTTTCTAGCACTTGTACAGAAAGAAAACCAAATTGTTCCCATGGGGTTTCTCATGGTTGAAAGTTTCTCATGGAAACATTTATCTCCAGGGCAGTTAATCCTGAAGATCCACACATATGCTACTAAAGCTGCTGTAATAAGTCTTCCTGCTGGGTATGTGCTGGTTTCTTTCTATGTCACTCATTAAAGAACAGAAATATTATTCTGAATAAGATCAAAGGTTTGACTGTTCCCATAGTAGCAAGATAGGTGACAATTGAAAGGGAATCCACACAAAACAGAACCTGAATGCAATAACATCCTGCTGTTGTTGTTTTTTGCAGGTGAGATTGGAGGTATAAAAGCTCTGTAACAGGGGAGAATATATTATATAGCTATCGTATATATGTTGTGCATTATGAGGCATTGATTTGTTATCTCTGTAAACATGATCTTATATTTGTTTACCACGTGCATTTTATATGTTTATGCAACCATTTGGACACATGCCTTGAGAATTCTTCATTTCCCTTCTTCTTTTCTGTTTTGATTGTATAAGCTTTGATGGATTATTTAAAAGGAAATCATACAAGAATTACACACTACCCTTTTTTCAATAACTTGAAAACCACAGCTTAGCAAGAAAGGTCAAGAAGAAAGATGGTTTATGTCTACTTGTCTCTTTTTGTCCCTATCTTCTTTCAGTCCAAAGCAGTGCTCAACTAGAGAAGCACCTCTTGGCAACTTGTAAAGAGAGTAAGAAAACAGAGAAAAATGCATCCAAGTTGTTAAGGGAATAAGCAGAGAAACTAAGAGCAATATAAATACTGAGAGAAGCTTCATTATGACTTGCAAAGTTTATGTAATGTTTATCTTCTTGACTGAAGAAGACTCAAAATACACCTGCTCAAATGCAAGTTATTTCTTCATTGGAGGAGAAAGTGTATGCAGTTGAGGAGAGATGCATCTGGGAAGATAAAAAGTTCCCAGGCAAGACAGTTGACTCTCCCCAGGAGAAAGCAGAGAGAGTAAGAGAATACTAAACCAGAGGAGGGAAACTCTTTGACAGAGGCAACACCTGATTCCTGAAGAAGGTCACCAACTTAAGAAGCAATAAGATGAGAGACAGTAGAACTGAGAAACTGGTATCAAGCTCTTCCTTTCAGCTACTGAAAGGAAGCTTGATACCAAACAAAGCTTGATACCATAAAACATTGATAACATAAAACACCGTGGAAGATAAATGAGCTTCAATAGATTAAAGAAATCCAAAAGCTATCCTGAGAAAGAAGCGACATATCATGATTAAGTGATTATCTGCTTAGTGGAACTTAGGTGGCTGTGCACAAACCCAACATATCTGTCTAGAGAAAACATAAGTATTTAAAGAAACAAAATTTACCAAAGATTACAGAGAAGCAAAGACAAATTATGAATGGACCTGTAACAATAAGGGAAGTTTCCAAAGCTATAAAAAGGATTAAACTAAGAAAGTGGCTGGAGCACATGGATTAACTGGACCTTATTATAAAAGTTTTGAGGATGAATTTTTATTACCTTTACAAAGCATGATGAACTCTATCTTACAGGCACAAAAGATGACAGAGAGTTTGAAAGAGGCCAATATAGTATTAATATATAAAGAAGGACAAAATTTGACTTACTAAATCAAGACTACAAGTTGTTCACAATGATTCTTGCTAAGGAATCTTGCTAAACTAGTTTTGTAACAATTTATTCATGAGGATCAGTGTGAGTTTTTACTTAAAAGACAGTTAAAGAAGAGTGTTAGAAATGTTTTGGATATTTTGGAACAATATAATAAAAATAATCTGCATAAGTTTTCTTAAATGCATAGAAGACCTTTGATAATTTGAAGTGGGCTTTTTTGCTCAAAGTTCTTGAATATATGAATTTTGGCAAGAACTTTCTAAAATGGGCAAGATTAATTTCTACTTCACAGAAAGTAGAAATAATTATTAATGAAGATTTAAGAAAACCCTGTAAAATAGTGAAAGACAAGATGTTAAGATTGTGGGAGTAAAGATTAAAAAATAAACTTATATGTTAAGAACTTTTGCCAATAACGAAGAATTTGGTGCATTAAGCAGATTTGAGGAATAATAAATAGAAGATGAAGATGTTAACAAAAATATATGAAAATACAAGATTAAACAGAATTGATAAATAAAATGGGTGCTGGGATTTGAGAAGATAAAATATAATATGAATTGTCTGTTATTTCAAAATAACTCCATTAAGATGTGAAATTAAGTTTAAAAAGACATCTTAAGATGGGAGAAACTACCATCGTCATTGTTGAGAAGAATTTCTGTGATAGAAATGAATGTCCTGCCTAGAATGATGTTTTTATTTCAAAAAATATGTGATTTGATAACTGATGCTCCATTTAAGCAGTAGCAGAAGTATATATATAAATTTGTGTGACAGGGAAAAAACATGAGTTAAATATAAAATGTTACAACATGCAAAGGAAAGAGGAGGATTGGATTTACCTGCTTTGAAATGATGCATCTTGCTGTTTGGTTTGGATAAAAGAGTAACATTGCTTTTAGAGTGAAATCTCTTGGAATGAGAACAACATGACCTAAGATTTGGGTGGCATGGATATTTGTGGTACAATAAACTCAAGATTAACAAGGATTTTAAAGAACATTATGTTACATGTACCACATGAAAAATATAGATATCAAGCATGTTTTACCCCAGAACACCGTTATGACCCTTAGCCGTAAAGCATTTTATAGATGGGAAATATTTTTTGTCAAGGAGGATGTAAAGCCAAAAGAATAATTGGTGGTGGAGGGTTATAGTTGCCAATGGTTCTCTTATTCATAATTATTAGAAAGATTTAAAAAGATAAAATAATGATTTGAAAATTATAAAACTGAGTTTGAAATAGACTTGTGCACAAATGATAAATGTGTAACTGCGAAAATGTATAAACTTTTATTGAAATTTGAAACAGAACAAGTGAAAGAATTTATGATAAAGTGGACTAAAACTGATTATTCAGATGAAACAATAAGAAAATATGAAAGGACTGAAATTTATAATATGTTATAATTGTAAAGAGACTTTTTACAAAAGGATGTATCATTGGTATATGTCACTAGAGAAATTGTCTACAATGTATGAAAGCACTTCAAATTTATATTTGAAATATGGCTAACAAGAAAAGCTATTTATCATGTTTGGTGGAAATGTAAGAAAGTTAGAAAATGCTGGATTCAAATACTGATTCAGAGGACGTTCAAGATTAATATACAATTGAGACCAAAGGTTTTTCTTTATGGACTGATGGACAAACAGTTGGAAAAATGTTATGGAACTTGGTTTTGTATATGATAACTATAGCAAAATTCTTGCTTGCACAAAGATGGAAAGATTTATTTAATAAAACACTATTTGTCTTGGCTCCTTTAGTACTTGCCTTCTCCAACCAAATTCAGTTGACTAAGAATGTGCATTTAAAAAGAAACTACTTGGAGTTTTCCACTTTTGTTAAGTGAGGGTGGCTGAGAAGGCAAGTACTAAAGTAATATAGGAGCCTAGAAATATGATGATATATAAAGTAAATAATTTCAGTACACCGTTATACTAGTCCTGGTTGGTTGGTTAAGTGCTGTGATTAAGAGGTACTTTGCTTAGCCCAACTTATAAATTGATAAAAGAATTAAGATTTGTACCAGGAATTGATTTGGTTTGCTTTTCTGGGCTATTATTAGAAGTAATTCCAATTGGGTTCCATTAAATTGATCCTTTTAAATGTATGCTTAAATTACAGCCTCAGTCACTAAAATCTACAGTACCTGGTTATAGTTAAACAATCTTGTAAGATACAACAATATCACACTGTAAATTTTTAAAAAATGAGAAGAAAAGAGCATCTTGCTTAAACTATAGTGCACAAGATTTGAATCCATCTCACTATGTTAGCTACTGCGGTAAACTACCAGAATGATTTTGGATTAGGCATTATATCTATATTGCTATGCATATGTATTTTGCAACTTAACCAATATTTTTGTAGGTTAAATGAAATGCAGACTTCCATGCATTGCTTATTTCAGTCCATAAATTTTTATATTCACTTTTTTCTATTATGTGTGAATGTTATATTTGGAAATTTTAATTACTTTCGTGTGTTGCTTTTTTAAATATAGCCGCCACGTGTTACTTTTTACTGCAAGCTCTCCCATAGGACACAATATCCATCTCTGTAGTATGGTGCCATGTGTATTTGGTGAAGAGGATATCGTTCTACCAAATCTTGAAAAGGTATTTGTTACCATAGTAACTGGATTTGTGTTCTCATTGACTATTATTTACTTTATAGTGGGTTTTTTGTTTCCTTTTTCATTTCATTTTATTTACAGTCTCTATTTTTATTTTATACTTGGCTTTGAAAAATAAAGCAGCCAGAACTTGCTTGAAAATATTGGCTTTTAGTGGCATTGCATCCTAGGGTCACCATAGGCCAATGCAATCAATGGAATGATTATATTAATCATTAACTTTAGGTATGACATGCAGCCTTTTCCTGATGAGATTAGATAACACATCATATCCATGGTGTCCAGATCTGATGACACATACCATGTGGGTTTTGATGGTGTCACTGATTAGAGGTATTGATAAGCATTATAAGTTAGTATATACTACATCCACTTATACATTTGGCATATGAATATACTTTAAATAGTTCTTAGATTTTGGCAGTTGAAATAGTTCTTTCTCTCCCCCCAGGAAAGCTATCGTTTTATGGAACAAGCTGCTGCTATAATGAAAGCCATTGGAAATGTATTAATTAATTATGGGAATGCAGAAAACCTTCCCAAAGCTATGAAAGCCTTGGAATTAACACATTGCCCCCCTGATCTCTATGGCACAGGAATAGCGAGAGAACATTCTAAGGTAAAAAAACAAAACAAAAACAGAAGAAGACTAACTTGTACAGGTAGTCCTAGACTTACAATAGTTCATTTAGTGACTGTTCCAAGTTACAACATCACTGAAAAAAGTGACTTATGATTGCTTTTCCCTCATAAGGCCATTGCAGCATCCCCATAGTCAAGTGATCAAAATTTGGATGTTTGGCAACTGTCGTATATTTATGATAGTTGCAGTGTCCTGGGATAAATAAATAAATAAAATGTGAATCCCTTTTGCGACTTTCTGACAAGCATCATTAATGGGGAAGCCAGATTCACTTAAACAACGGTGTTACTAACTTCAAAACTGTAGTCATACACTTAACAACTGTGGCAAGAATGGTTATAAAATGGGGCAAAATTCAATTAGCAACTTTCTCACTTAGCAACAGAAATTTTGGATTCAGTTGTGGTCATAAATTCAGGACTATTTATATATGCTCTATGGTTATTGTTTCTTAATAGGATCTGTCATCTAATTAATATGTTTAAGAAAATATGATATTAATTCATAATAATTTGAAAAGTCTTGGCATTTTTCAATGCTGACAAAAAGCCTAGCCCAGATACCACTTACAAATCATCTGAGAGGATCTAAGTCAAGTTTATCATGTTTTCTATGTAATCCTGTCTTCGGAGGCTGTAGATCTGATCTTGGAATCCCATTCCCAATGATTCCACAGAATAGTAGTAGTAGTAGTAGTAGTAGTAGTAGTAGTATGGTAGCTCAACAACTCGAGTCCTAATCAAGGATCTAGGAACTGTTAAGGTAGCGTCAGAGGATATAAGCTGTTCCAAGTAGCGTGGTTTTTTTGTAGAATCAGGGTATTCAAGTCTGATAAATTCAGAGTTTCCAAATAGCAAGGTAGCCCTTTAGGTATTGCTCCAAGGGCTCCAATTACAATTGGGATAACACACGATTTCTTTTTCCAAAGTCGCTCAACTTCGGTTTATAAGTCTTTGTAATTTTTTTGTAATTTTTTTCTTGCTGCTTGTCTTCAATTCATGCTTGTCATTCATTCTTGCTGCTTGTCTTCAATTCAATACCAGGTATTGCAATGTCGATGAACCAAACCTTTTTCTTTTCAAAACTTACTACTACTACTACTACTACTACTACTACTACTACTACTAGTTGTTGTTGTTGTTGTTGTTGTTGTTATTGTTATTGTTATTGTTGTTGTTGTTGTTGTTATTATTGTTATTATTGTTATTATTGTTATTATTGTTATTATTGTTATTATTGTTATTATTGTTATTTTGCAGCTGTTGCTTCTCAAATGACAAGACTTTTTACAAGCAGGGAATCTGTCTTAATCCCAGATATGCTCCCAAAACACCACCTAATTTTTACAAATCTCTAAGATGGTGTGAATTTTATTTTTTTTATACCAATATATTATGATCAGATAAATATATCTGATGCTGTGAATAAATATTTTACAATATCTTCTGAACACAACTGGATGATGTCAAATCAAATCTCATCTAATAAAAAAATAACCCATTTATACAATCGTAATGAAAGCTAGTTCCCAAATAAATGCACGTGTATAATATAATAATGGCCTGTTTACTTAGATACAAAATAATATGTCAAATGTATATGTGTACTTATTTTAAATAATTTTCTGTTGTTTATTTTTATATATTTAGGCTTTTAATAATGCATTTTGGCATCTGATAAAACAAATATTAGGGAATGTTCCTTCCAATTATGAATTTGCTTACAGAAGTTTTACACTGGATTTTAAGCTCAGTGATGTTTCTCTTGAAGACACTGAATCCTCAGGTAAAATAATGTCTGAAGGAATTTATCAGGAATATTTGCCTTTAAATATTTAATTGATAATAGAATTTGGGAGAAGATCAGTGAATATTGACAAACAAAAAGCACCATTGTTAAGCTTCATTAAAATGGTAAATGCCCTTTTTATCCCTCATACATCTGAAATGAGGTGGCTAATTAACTTATCTTTATTATTAAGCCTATTTGAGGAATTTAAAATGTTTCGTTTTTATTTTTTGGACATTTTTCATTCCTTGATAATAGAAAGCAATAGTGAGTCTGAAGAATTTGCCCAGAAACCATGCCAAGATAGTGAGAGTGAATGAAGAGTACTGCTAACTGTATTTCCTTCTTTGTGTATGCCGTTGATGATTGAAAGCCAGCGAAGTGGCATTTTGAAGTTTGGACATAGCCTTCAATATGTGTTGGTCATGGCTTCATTTCACATAGTCCTACCTACTATTATATAAAGCTGACGTCTAATACTGAAAACATAAACATATTGTGAATATATAAACTGATTTCAAGTTTTTAAGTAAAGCCTAAAATTATGCTCTTCATAATTTTTTTCCTAATTTTGGAGCTGCAGTCATTTCAACACCAATGCTACCAAATAATAACAATAAAGATTAAGAATTTTCTTTAGCTCTTCTTTCCCTCTAGTGGTCTTTTGGATTTTTGCAATTACGATCTAGTGGCCCTAAACATTTGCAGATACTTAACAAAATCATTGAAAAACTTATAGTCATATATGTTTTGAAACTTTAATTGAATTTCTGTTTTAATTAATTCCTGACGGACAAAAAGAACAATGCCTGTCTTACCTACAATGAAATTCAATGTAGAGAAAAGTAAAGTCCTACACTTAGACAAGAAAAACTAAAAGTACACATATAGACTGGGTGAAACCAGGCTCAATAGCAGTAACTGTGAGAGGGATCTTGGAGTCTTAGTGGACAACCAGCTAAATATGAGCCAGCAGTGTGCAGCAGCAGCCAAAAAAGCTAATGCAATCCTAAATTGTGTTAACAGAGGGATACAATCAAGATCAAGGGAGGTACTAATACCACTCTATAAAGCCTTGGTAAGACCACGCCTAGAGTACTGCATCCAGTTTTGTTCACCACATTATAAAAAAGATGTTGAAACTCTAGAAAATGTACAGAGAAGAGCAACCAGGATGATTAGGGGACTGGAGGCTAAAACATACGATGAACAGTTGCAGGAACTGGGCTTGGCTAGTCTAGTAAAGAGAAGGATCAGGGGAGACATGATAGCGATCTTCCAATATTTGAGGGGCTGCCACAGGGAGGAAGTGGTCAAGCTATTTTCCAAAGCGCCTGTAGGCCAGACAAAGAATAATGGATGGAAACTGAACAAGGAGAGATTTAACCTGGAAATAAGGAGAAACTTTCTGACAGTGAGAACAATCAACCAATGCAACAGCTTGCCCTCGGAAATTGTGGGAGCACCATCACTTGAGACTTTCAAGAAGAGATTGGACTGCCATTTGTCAGAAATGGTGTAGGGTCTCCCGCTTGGGTGGGGGGTTGGACTAGATGACCAACAAGGTCCCTTCCAACTCTGATTATCTGCTAAATCTGTTAAACCTAAAGTTGCAAGACTATTTGATTTTTTCCTTGTGAATTTGTTTAAAATACATTTAAAATACTTCTAACTTTGCTAAATCATATATATTAAATATACTTTTGTTAAATAATATCTTCTTGTAGTTGATATTCATGCTTTGAATGAAATTAAATGACACTCAGCTTTTGAAGCTTTTCTTCATTAGAAAAATATTCATATGATGTCTCCATTTCAATTTTTTGCAGTCATTTTCCAGTATCCTTGTAAAATTACATTCAGTATTCTAACAATGGGCATGCTACACATTTATACGGTCATAATATGGTGCTGTTTTATTTTCTGTCCCTTTTGATATGAGTTTACATTTTTTATTATGCCTCTGTAATCTTTGTGAGGTTTCTGTTTTTTAGGATCTTATCCTTAAACATGCGTATTTGTTTCTTTTGCATAAATAGATAATTTGGGATACATAAAGATCAGGACTTACAGAATAGAGTTCACTGTTAATACATAGAACTCATCATAATACTATAAAAGTCACACAGTCATTTATTTTAACTACTTTTTCAGGCAAAAAGCTCTCTCAAGATTTTTACAAATAGGATCATGGAACAGTTTAAAACACGGGTATCAAACTTATGATATCACGTCGCCATGTGATGTATCACAACTTTTCCCCCCTTCACTAAACCAGGAGTGGGCGTGGCCAGTGTATGACACATCCAGCCTGTGGACCACGAGTTTGACACCCCTTGTTTAAAAGAAAAAAGATAGTTCATCATAAAACATTTCATTCCAAGACACCCATTGTGTTTTATGAATTCTATGAATTTATTTTTTGTTGTGATATGTTTATATTATATATGTATTTATGTATTTTCAGTTGCAACAGAGGTAAATGTTCTTCTCTGGCAGAATAGAGAGTCTACTACTGAAGAAGAGGAAGCTGCAGTTAAACTGCAAGCTATATGGAGAGGAACCTATATCAGGCTATTGATGAACAGCAGAAAACCAGGTCAGGATTCTCCAAATTAATCTATTCATTATTTTTAAAACAGTGGGAGTTTTTAATGGGATGTATGGGGTAAAATTTATCAGGAGAAATGTAAATTATTTATTATTAATTCTTTCATGATGTATCAGAGAGGCATCCAAGCAACATTATTCATTAAACTAAAGACAGAAATGAAAACATAACCCCCTTGGGAAGAGGTTTTGTGAGGAAGAGAGAAGAGTATATTCACATGGAGACAGATTCAGAAGTCGCCACACATCTGCCAAATTTAATTCCCATAAATATGCTTGTAGCACATTTTTAGTCAAAGCTCAGTTTACTTGAAGCTACAAGTACAATCAGCTAATAAGGATCCAAATATTACAATTTCCAGGTATAACTTTCTGATATACCTCCAAATTAAAAAAAAAAAAGTGAGTAAAACATTTCTATAAAACATCTGGCCAATTATTAGTTAGACAACAGAAAGAAATAAGTGCTACTTAATTACTCTAATTACTAATATTAAAATTATCCTGAATCACCTATTAATTAGTTTGGAATGACTACTCGTGATTATTTCATCTATCCATTTTCATGCATCACATGTAAAAAAAGAAAACCAGATTTATTTTTAAACAACCCTCGATATGTCACATTAAAAAATGTAAAAAAACCAAATTAAGATTAACACATTTTAGACCTGCAGTTTAGTACAAAATTCTTCAAAAAAATTAAGAAAAAGAAATAAAATATAGTATCATAAGAAGTTAAAAAAATTTCCACAGAGACTCCCAAAAGGACATATTGAAATTGCTGAAAAGGAACTTCTCTCCTCAATCAGAAGGTATAACTCCAACTTAATAATAAAAATGTAAAAATAAACAGACTACTGTTTCTTGATCTTTTGATTCTATGGAAAAAATGTCAGCAGCTTTCAGAACTGAGAATTTATTTAACTAATATCTAGACTGAAAAGGTAGTTGGATATAGAAAATAATTTTGCCTTACTACTGAACGTGCCTTGTTACCCAGCTTATGTTTCTTCACTATCCCATAAAATCATTATTTTCATATCTTTCAATTCGAAGTAAATAGTTTCACAATAAAACTCATACTTGGCCTAAACAGTATGGATCGGATTCTACCTATTGCTACCATTCCTTCCAGTAGCATAGGATTTTGTTAATTTCTTTTTTGAAGCTCTTCATCTCTGTCAAATAGTTTTTCCAATTAAAAGATCATTCTGAAAAGTTGAACTGGTATGTGAATGTACTTTGAAAAATATTCAGGAAGTCACATGTCTGTTTTCTGTCCAACTTTTGAAAAAGACAGCTTTGAGGATACAACAAATGATCATGAAAAACATGATTACCACCTCTCAAGATTGTGAGGTCACACAAGCAGAGTCAGTCTGATTCATATGTGCATGGATAAAATATTCAGATATTTTAAGGTCTAGCCTTGAATCTTGACTTATGTATAGAATTAGATAGAAAGTAATTTAAATCTATACAATACTTGGATAAAACAAATTATCACTGTACTACAAATATTCACCGTGCACTATGTAATAGTTGTTGTTTTTTTTCCTTTTGTAATTTTAGGCACAAAAGACAATGCTAAAGTCAAAGAAACACTTCAAAAGTTGTGGGCTGTAATTGAGCCAAATTTTGAACAATGTTCTTTGATGTTTTTGAGGTAATATATCTCTTGCAATATCATATTTGTCAAACCTATGTGTCCCTTTATGGGGAAAGCATTCTTTCATAATGTAGTAGCCACCCACAGTTTGGTTTAAGATGAGTAGCTGTATAAATGTTTTAAACAGATAAATAAAATAGTTATTGCTATTTAATGTTGTGTGTTTGCATGGCCTGTGTTCATCTTATATAGCACAGGTAACATAATTGGTTCATCATTGTCTCTGTTAGTATTCTGATATTGTTTTGTGCTATCTTTTACAGGGATATATTTAAAAGCAAATGTAAGTCTGTTGAAAAATATCGTTGCTTTGAAGATGAATGGACTAAGACAACTTTTGCTGATTATACTGTAACTTATGGAGATCAACAATCAAATGTTTGGTTTGTAGTCTTCAGGTGAGTTTATTATTGAGTTAGATATAACCCACCAGCAATCTGAAATGAAATTTATTTTACAGTTAATTCTCTTAATATGCCTGAGACACAAATATTCACATACTGAAGTTTCCTATTATATGTTCACCTGTCCTAATCTCAGATATATTAATATGTTGCCTTATAACTAAAAGTGTGTCCTTTCAGGCAAATCCCTTAATTATTCTTTCAGTTTCTGCTTTCCATATCACAAATATGAAACAGTAAATTTCATTATAAAGTCTGAGATATGGAAAGAAACTTATTATATGACTTTCTCAGTATTTTTTATTTGAAAAGTAAAGCAATACTTTCATTTTTCCCCATTGACCTGGGAAATGAACATTAATTTTAAAAAACCTAAAAGTCAAAATTCTTTCTAAATTGCTATACTCAATGGCTACTTCAAAACCTCTCAACCTAATGTACATTTCCTATGTCAACTGTCCAAAGAACTGCAGGGCAATTCTTAGCAGCTTATATATACCAAAATGTTTATTTAAGTAAATATTGGCTTGGTAGCAGAGTTTTATAATATTTATAACATTATGGATATCCATGCAAGCAAATTAGAAATAGACTTACTCAAAAAATCCTAATATAAAAGAAGTTATTTTTAATTCTTCTTTTCATTGTAGGGAAGTATTTCACATTCCAGAAGACATGATTATTGTACCAAAAGTTTATTCAACAGTACCAACCTGTGTATTGCATGTTGTTGACAATGACACATTACAGGAAATTCCTCGAGTCTTTCTCAGAGTTGCACCATATCTTTATACAAAGAACAAGGTATAAAATACAATACTGTATAACATTTTTGATACCAATCTTCATATTACTGCCATTCATTCTTTTTTTTTGCTACACACAAGCACACACACACACACACACACACACACACACTAAAAGTGTGTGATACAATTCAGACTGAAGGTTCAATATTAAAAGAGATTGACTCAATATGTGATGACAAATTGATTAGGCTGAAACTGCTTTGATCTTTAATTTAAAATTTTAATTTAAGTATCAATTCAAAATAAACTCAGTGATAGTCTATATTAGAAAAACTTCCAAATTCTTGGAAGCTTAAAGCTTTCATTTTTAAGTATCATCTTAAACATTTCAATTAATTAACTTTTTATTTTAGAAAGGATATACTTTCATGGCTGAAATTCAGACCGGTGAATCACCTGTGCCAGCTGGGAAAGTAAGGCTTCGGCTCATAAGTTCTTACATTCCCCTTCCATTTCTCTCTCGTGAAGCTGTAAACAACATGTTTGCTGTTAAAGAAGTTAAAGACTATTATCTACCAAATGATAAGCATATTATATTCAGGTAAAATATGAAAAGTAGTAGTAGTAGCAATAGTAGTATACATTTTATGCACAGAAATTATGTTTAGTATGTAATATCAGAGGATTGAGCGAGTACTTGAAAAGGAGTATTTCACATGTATTTCATATGCTCAGGAGCAGCTTACAAAACAATTGTGCAAGCCTGGAAAAAGACACAATTTACACAGCCTTTCTCTATGAGTGTGGGGAGTATAATAGCCAAATGCAGGTGATACTACAATTAATAATGGAATGAAAGGTAATAAATACTAACAATTAAACTAAAAACTACTTCAGTTCAGTTTGCAATTCTTTCCACCATGATCAGTGCATTTCATTATATTATTTTTCTAATGAACGGTATTAATTAAACTATTAAAGATTAAGGAAGATGATCTAATATTGCTAGATATTTATTTAGAAATATTAGAGGCAGTATGGATAAAAGAATAGCTTTCCAGTTCCAGTTTTTGTTATTGGCTAGATAAATATGTAATGAATAAATGCACAAAGGAAAAGGGAGGCACATTAGTATGTCACAGTCTCATGGTCAAGAGGAAACTGAATCAATTGACCGATTTGATATTACAGGTGTGAATGTAAAATTCACACTGTAAATAAAAAGAAGAGTGATGGGCTTATAAACTATTTACTTCTTTTCTGTGGAGATAATTCAAAAATTGTATTCCCTATTAGCAGTCAGATTGTACAGATCATACCTAACATAAGAAAACTAAAGCTCTAACAAAGCAAAAGAATTAACATTCTGCAAAGACCTTGGAAGTTGTGGGACATCTATTAAGTTTCCCTTGAGAACAGCTTATTAGGTAGAAACTATTCAAGATAACCTTCCGTAATCTGGTGTTCTTGGTGTTGGCTACCACATTAGGGTGGTAGACAAAATCAGTAAGATACTACACAGGCATCTCATCAAGACTGCCTTCAAAACAGACAGAAAAATAGCAGCCATCCTAAAAAAAAAACCAAAGATAAAATATATATATATTGAGATACTTTAAATATTAACTGCATTTTCATTGTAATACTGTCACTTTGGCGTTCTACATATTTACGTAGCAGCAAGTAAATTTATATATATGTGTGTGTGTGTGTGTGTGTATATATATATATATATATATATATATATATATATATATATATATATATATATATATATATATATATATATATATATATATAATTTCATATCAAACCTTATTTTCACAGGGCTTAAGAACTGTTTTCTTGAATAAAAATAAAATAGAATTTGATTTGCTGAAGAGAAGTACATATGACATTATTCTTTATTTATTTTCTATCTTGATTTTCCCCCCTTTAGATATTTAGTAAAAGTTACAATACCACTTATTGCTACTGTGCAAGTACAGACTTCTAAATCGGATACTATGATTAAACTACAAGTTCTGGATTCTGAAGAAGAAATGGCGAGCTCTACTGGGAAGGGTCATGTTATCATTCCTGCATTTCATTTCATATCTTCTGAAAGGCCTTTAAGTAGTCTGTGTCAGTATTCTATGCTTTTGCTAGATGATAATGATGATTGTGATGATGGCAATCTTGAATGTATTTTTATGCATACACACACACACACACACACACACACACACATGTAGTAGCAATGCACTTGCCATGTAACCTGCTTGTCTCATATAGGAAGTTAGTGCCTGCTGTCACAGTCACCAAATATTTGACTCCTCTTTCTGCAATATTTTATATACCCCTAAATCAAATCCAGAAAATGGAAGATTTTATTGAATATTGTAAGCCGCAGATCTGCACCATACATAACAAGACAGCTAAAACTATATTCTTCCCCTTTCAATAGTAACTAAGATTGTTAAGATGGAGCATCTTAACAACTCCCATTAATCAATCTTTTCACAGAATCCAATCCATAATATGTCATCAAGCATTAAAAATTGAAGCGTGGTAGAGAAAGGGAAACTCCATTGCTACCAGGAATCCAGGGTTTCTCAAATGTTGCCATATTGCAACTCTCTAAAATTATAAATAAATTCACATTCCGACCTTTGAAGTTTGGATTCACAAGAAATAAAGAAATATATTCAGTTTTAATTATTTTAATATATATCTGAAAGGTTCTCAAACTTTGTGATACCACAAAGTTTGGGCATGCGAAAGCAAAATGAGAACCAAAAGAATTCTTGTTTGGACAACATTCCCATTCTTTGTGGGCAATGCTACTGAAATTGTTTAAAAATGTAATGCTCTAAAATAAATTGCTCTCAATTGGTGACATCTCCCTGACTTACAGTTTGATAACTCCAAAGTAATTGAAGCAGTAGTTTTTCAAGCATCTCTTCAAAGAAACATGTTTTACTTGCCTTTGTTTTACTTTACTTGCCTTTGTTTGTTCCTGTAGAATAATTAATTTTAAAGTATAAATAAAGACCAATGAATCACAACTCTTTAAAAAAGTGAATAATTGAAAATATATTTCCCTTGGGAAGGGAATCCCTTGTTTGAGAGTGCTTGTCTTTATATAAGTCACTTATTTTATCAGTATTATTGTCAGAGGCCATTATTTATGCGTGGTGGCACAATATATATGAATTCTCAACCCCACAGCCAGATACACAGAGGGCTGGAGGTTGTGCTTAGGTTGATATGTTGAAATGGCATATTTGTCTGCAGTAAATCTGTGATCAAATGAGTAACAGAACTGGAAACATACAGGATGGAGTAAGACAATTACAAAAGGGTGGAGGATTATTAGAGAAAATGTTTAATGCTGGGAAGGGCTACTATTGTACTGTCCTCCTGTTTGCATGAGAATATCCCCCCCAAGCTGTTTGATATCATTCCAGAGGTGGATATCAATTTGCTTATAATATTAGCACTACTTTCCTTTAAGCTCTACTTTCTGGGATCAGCCATGATTTCTCTCTAACATTAGCCTTTGTACAAACCCAATGAATAAGTTAGACACACTTTTACCTTGAAGCAGATGAGACATGATCTGGTGTTGGGAAATACTTCTTAGTACCAATAGAAGAGAATATTTATAGCTCAGGGTTGAATTATGGAATCCTTGGTGCTCTCTGAGCATGGTTGTTTTCTTGCAAATATTTAATTAGCCAACTAAATAACAACATCAGTGCTAGAAGAGAAGAGAATTTGGTGTCTTTTTTACATACTAGAGGCTTAACCTGACAGTGTTGGTGGGAGTGTTCTTGTGGTTCCTTAATTAGGCTATTGTTTACTGTTGGCTTGTTTGTCTGACTTGATAATTCCTTGACTAGGGGTATTGTTAACTTCTTGTTGGTCTAGTATTGTTTAGCTCACTGTTGGTCTATCTCTGCTTAGCTGGGTGTTGATTACTGGCAAGAAGTTTTGGCTTTTGTTTCTGTTTTGGCTTTCTGATTGTCTCTGTTGAATGGTATGTAGATGTTGTTTATCTTTGTATGTCTGTTTATGGCTGATTTGTCTGAGTGCCAGGAATTCTCTAGTATTTTTAGTCTTGGCTTAGTCTAGGATGCTCACAGTTTCCCACAGTTTCCCAATAATAATTTAAATTATGGTGAAGTCTATCCATGTGTCGGAAATGAAAGAGTTTTCATGTCTTCTGGTTGCTGGTTAGTGTTCATGGATGTGCTCTGCTAGTCTTCTTCCTGTTTTATCCTACATAGTGTCTGTTATAGTTCTTATACTATATGTTGCAGATGTCTCTTGGGTCCTGGGGCTGCAGGTCTTTTGGTTTATTTAGGATATTTTGGAGGATTTTGATTTGTTTGTGTGCGAGATACTTTTGCCACCCTTTTTCCTTTGGACTCATACTTGGTTTATCAGACTATTGCCTAGGCTGCAACTCTTTCTCCTGTCTCCCAAGATCATTCCCATATACCATTACATAAACTTCCTGCAATCTTCAGTACTTATGCTATCCTTCTGGACTACTGGTTTTAGAGTGTGTTGCTCAGGCAGGCAGGTGTCATCAGTGATGTTAGGGACAAGGAGAGTTCCTGGGCACTCTATTACAAGGTTGCCTCAGAGTGTAGTTGTTCTTTTGTGTTTAGCATCTACATGAAACCACTCTGAGAAGATTTCTGCTGATTCAGGATGAGGTACCATCAATACGCTGGGTAACTCCACCCATCCCAGGCCCAGTTCAAGATATGATAGAAATTCTAACTCAGTACCTGGGAGCTATCAGAATTTGAGTGGGGAGAAACAGACGCAAAGCTCAACCAAAACAAGACTGCTGTTAATTTAAAAGCCAGGACTAAATTTGCCTCTTGATTAAATTGTTCATCCCCAGAGAGAACAGGCTTGCAATCTAAATTGAATAAATAAATATGTCATGGACTCAGAACTTCTATCAGAAAAGCAGATGGAAGTCATGGCCATGTGGGCTTTAATCTGGTTCACCAGTTGCAGCCTTAGCTGGAACATAATGAATTGAAAATAGTTCTTACCATCGCCCAGTTAGATAACTATGTTTCACACTAAGGGAAATGCTTTTGAGTACCAACCAGAAACTTCTGATCCAAAATGCAACAGAAACTTCTGATCCAAAATGTAATGTGCTTACTGGCGCAGTGGTGGTGCTACATTATTACATCATTGCTGCAGGAGTTTTTGCAATTCTTCATTCACTGAAGAATTCAATTGCTTTCTTTAAAACCCTATATGGTTCAGAGCCTGAGTATTTAAGAAGTTAATTCTCCCAGATGGAGTTTGGCCATTTGATCAAGAGGGCCAAGAGCATCTACTAAGGATCTCCAAATACCAGGAAGTGCAGCAAAAGTGTTCTCTGTGAGGGCTTCTTATGAAAGAGCTTCTGCTGAGGTGAGAATGAACTTCATTTTCATGGTCTTTTGGAAACTGGTAAAAATCTAGTTCTTCTGGAAGGCCTTTCAGAATTTACTGTGGAGTTATTACCAGCAATATTAGTCTTAATTATGAGTACTCGATATTCTCTGAGCTTGGTAGTTTTTCTGCAGAGGTTTCATTATCAGAATATAATCTGAAGAAGTGGAATTTGCTGGTTATTTATGTATAGTAGCTTTTCCACTAATCTTGGTTGGAAGTTTTCCTTGATGGTTCCTTCATTCAAGTATTGTTTCTTCTTTTATTATTCCTGATGCTGTTTTTTGCTTATCAGATGGTGTCTATTAGGAAAGATGTGCCTTGATATTTGATTATATCTTTTAATTGGGATATAGATGGAGTTATCTCTTTAGTCTACATATTTTTGTATTATTTGTTTATATTTTGCTATCTAATAGTCTAGATCAGTGGCCCCCAACCTTTTTTGTGCCACAGCCCAATACTGGCATCACAAAATGATCCATGGCCCGGTACCGGCATCAGCACGCATGACAAGGCAAGGCGAGCCGAGTGACCGGCCAGCCAGCCGTCCCCCACTCTCCCCGCCACCTTCAACTCCTCCTTTGTACCTTTGTCGATGGGCTTCGGGATGGCTTCGGGACGGTCGCTCGGCTCGCCTTGCCTTGGGTGCTGAAAGAATCCTTGCACCTTAGTTTCGTTTGAAGCCGCCTCCCCCTCCGATAAAACTAAGGCGCGAGGATTCCTTCAGGACCCAAACGCCACTTTCCAACCGGAAAAGCTCACCCGGAAGCACTTTCTCATCGAAACAATATGGCGGCACCCAGCAAACCGGCGGCCCGGTAGAAAATGTTCCACGGACTGGTACCGGTCCGGGGCCCGGTGGTTGGGGACCCCTGGTCTAGATGCCATTAGAAACATCTAGTTATTTCTGCTGGTAGAACCTTTACACATTTATTTTTATTTTATTTATTTTGATTTGTCAATTGTTTACAAGATAATAAGTACAAGTGTATACATAGTTGTGAATATATGAAATGGGTACATATAAGAAAAATAAAAGAATAAGAGAAACAATAGGACAGGGACGGTAGGCACGTTGGTGCGCTTATGCACGCCCCTACAGACCTCTTAGGAAAGGGGTGAGGTCAATAGTAGACAGTCTAAGGTTAAAGTTTTTGGGGTTTGGGGAAGAGACTACAGAGTCGGGTAGAGTATTCCAGACATTGACCACTCTATTGCTGAAGTCGTATTTCCTGCAATCAAGTTTGGTGCGGTTTACTTTGAGTTTGTATCTGTTGTGTGCTCTTGTGTTGTTATGGTTAAAGCTGAAGTATTCATTGACAGGTAGGACATTGCAATGTATGATTTTATATACCATGCTTAAGTCGGACCGAAGACGGTGTAATTCGTTTTCTAGTTTTAGAATTTCGAGTCTGGTGGCGTAAGGTATTCTATAACGGGTAGAAGAGTGGAGAACTCTTCTTGTGAAATACTTCTGGACTTTCTCAATTGTGTTAATATCACATACGTGATAAGGATTCCAGACTGATGAACTGTATTCGAGTATTGGTCTAGCAAATGTTTTGTATGCTCTGGTTAGTAGTGAGATATTACCAGAGAAAAAGCAACGTAGGATTAGGTTAACAACTCTTAATGCCTTTTTGGCTATGTAGTTGCAGTGAGCTCTAGCACTTAGATCATTAGAGGTGAGTATTCCCAGGTCCTTTACAGAGCTTGGGTCATCAACAAGATCTTGACTATTCAGCTTGTATTTTATTTTCTGATTTTTTTACCAATATGTAAGACAGAGCATTTATTTGTTGAGATTTGGAGTTGCCATATGTTAGACCATTCAGATACATAGTCTAGATCTTTTTGAAGGGTAGTAGTATTGTCTGTGGTATTGAACAGCTTTACATCATCAGCGAAGAGAACGCAATTGCTCTTGATATGATCACAAAGGTCGTTTATGTAGATTATGAAGAGAGTTGGTCCTAGAACACTGCCTTGGGGAACACCACTATTGACAGGTACAGAATTTGATAGGGCGTTCCCAATTTTGACCATTTGTTGTCTGTTTGACAGGAATGCTTCTATCCAGTTATTCAGTTGTCCAGAGATACCATAAGATTTTATTTTTAGGAGTAGTTTGTCGTGTACCACTGAATCAAAGGCTTTGCAGAAGTCTATGTAGATTGCGTCTATTGCTTTGCCCTGGTCGAGTTGAGTAGTCCATATGTTTTTGCAGTGTAAGAGTTGCAGATTACAGGATAGTTTTTTTCTGAAACCAAATTGTTTATTGGAGAGTAGGTTGTTTGTCTCTAAATGGAGGATGATGGATTGGTTAATAATTGATTCCATGACTTTACAGGTGACGCAGCATAAGGAGATTGGTCTGTAATTTTCAACTAGGCTTGGGTCTCCTTTTTGAAGATGGGAATGACTGTGGCTTGTAACCATAGGTTGGGCAAGGAGCTGGTTCTGAAAGATCTTTCAAAGATTATGCTTAGAGGTTTGGCTATGGCAGCGGATAGTTTTCTTAAGAAGTAGGCACATATTCCATCCGGTCCAATAGATAGAGATGGTTTTAGGTTGCGTAGTGCTTTTTCAACGTTGTCTACTGTAAAATCGATATGTATTAGATCATTATTGTTGTCTGTGGTACGGCTAGGAAACATTGGGCATGATCCATTACTGTTTACAAACACTGAGCCGAAGAATGTGTTAAAGATGTTGGCTTTAATGGTGTCGTCGCTGCAGTCTTTACCATCAGGTCCTATCAAGGGAGGGATGGACCTTGAGTCTTTTAGTTTGTTGTTTACAAAATTGTAAAAAGCACGGGTGGAATTGGTGCTTAGAAGGTTTTCCTCTTGTTTAATGTGGTAATTGGTGCATTCGGTCTTTATCTGGTGGCATAAATTTTTATATCGGTTTTTGAAATTAGCAACGTGACCAGATTTGTTTTTCCGCCAGAGTGATCTCTTTTGGATTGAAGTTTCCTTATTGATATGGGTAATCTGCTTTTTGTTTTGTTTTTGGAGTTGTTGTTGGAACATATAGTTTGATGACTCTTTTGACTTCAAGTAAAAATATGTTGTAATGATCTTCAACAGTATTGCATCCAGTGAATAGAGATTGCCAATCGAGGGATGAGAGATCGTTATCTATAAGATCATAATTGCCTTTTTTGAAGTTACAACTAGGGATGACATCGTTGTGGTGATTTTTGCGTGGACGTATGTTGAGGCAAAAGTCAATCATATTGTGATCACTACTGGAAAAGGGTTCTTTGGTTTGTATTCGGTAAATTAAATTCAAACTATTGCAGAAGATGAGATCGAGGCAGTTGTTCAGTCTAGTGTTGTTGGTTACTAGTTGTTCAAGACCTAGATTTGTAATAGCATTGAAGAAGGTTGTGTGTATGATTTCAGTTGTACAATTATTTAGGGTCCAGTCAATATGAGGTAGATTGAAATCTCCAAGAAAGATAAAAGGGTATGGGCAGGATGTAGCCCATGTTAGTAGTGTATTTAGCTTGTTTATATGTTCGATGTCATAATCAGGTGCTCTGTAACATAGTAAGAATCGAATTGTGATATTTAAGGATAGTTCACAGATGATGGTTTCAGGAAGGGCAAGCTCCTGGGTAACTTGGATATTTTTTAGATGTAAGGATTTATATTTTATACAAATTATAAAATATACAAATTATAAAAATACACATATTTTGTTGTTTATTTTCAAATTCCAAGTTAAGATTTTAAAATAGTTTCACACTAAATGAATTTTAACTTTCAAAAAGTTTTTTCTACACTTCCCTAATGTTTGGCCACATTGTATAAGGCTTTTTGGGAAAGTTTGAGACACATGTAAGGTAAATGATAAAAGGGATCAACCAACAGATCAATAAGAAAAGGGTGTTTATACAATATAAATGATACAATATTATTTTAAAATGATACTCATGAATCCCTTTAAAGTTATTCTTCCTTTCTCAGCAACAGCAAGTAAAGGTGGTGTAGTTCAAAGCGCACCCAAAAAAGAAGCTGAAGTTGCATCCCCTAAGAAAAAAGGAACAGTAACAGCTCAGAAGAATATTAAATCTTCGGCTAAGGCATCACAGGAAGGCTCGGTTTCAACAGAAGAAGAAATTCCTGCTCTTCTTCCCATTGATGAGAATTTGCTTCAACAGGTGAGAGATATGAATGAATATTTAGAATCTTTCATAGGAGAATAAACATCCTATTCCAAATTTGTCATATGTGTCGTTTCACCAAGTTTTCAGATGACTCAGCATTTTGTAAAACTTGGTACCATGAGATTTTCTCACAAGAATGGCAAAATCTTGCTACAAAGAAAATGGCCCTGATTTCCATGCATGAATTTTGCATGCAGCTTTACAACTATTCCTCCATTTTGATCCTTCCAACCTCTCTCTTTTCCCAAGGAATGGCTAAATCTGGTTATTTTAGCAAATCATCTGATTTCATTTCCAGATGATCTGCAAAAAAAAGTTCATTTTTGTAAATTATGCAAATATTAAAATTATAGGTGTAATCAAAATGTTTAATCTGAAAAGCAATAATGACTGAACTTTAACAAAATGCCATGTTCTGTGTAATTAAGATATTGATTTGTATGATTCTAGTATGGTTATTAAATTAACATTTTTATGAGATTTAATGTTACTGATTTTGGCTTTTTGCTAAGATTTTATAGTTCAATTACCATGGATGTTTTTGTTTATTTTTATGATATAGCCTAGATTTTTCATTGCTTTTATCTTAGCATAGAGGTTTTACAGTGAACTATGATGATGTACAGTTGAACTACCAAAAATAGTATTAATTTAAAGAATACCAAATTCAAATGAAATTTAAATGAAGTTAGAAGTTACTATTGACAGATGTTTTTATATAACTGTCATGGTTGCATTCATCAAACATTTTATTTTAGTCCTTTCCATTTTTTGAAGATACAATGGTTTAAAATAGCAGTCAAGGAGGATAGTATTGATTTAAAGCAATAACTTTATATACGAAATTGTAATATATTGTTTTTCAATTTTACAGACCCACAAATATATTATACAAGCTTCAGTGTTATATAATAGTTGGCCACTTACTGAAAGTCAAATTGTATTTGTTCAGGCACTAAAAGAATTAGAAAAAAATGAAATTAAAGGTAAGTCACTGTTTTAGGTATTTATTCTGCCTTGATTAAAAGTGTCAAGGTGTTAAAATTAACTCTTAATAAGCTTTATTTATTCATTTATTTCCAATACAAATTCTTCCTGTGTGACTTAGTACTTTACATAAGAGTAACAAAAACATAGCTAACCATAAATAACAACAATAAAAGGAATAAACCACTTCAAATAACTATGAATTATATTATATCACTCAGTCATAATTAAAATCAAAAGCTCTGAAGTGATGGAACTCCTGAAAAAAATACTGCCCCACCTCATTCACCTCTTAAATGAGGGAGCAAAATTAAAGCATCCATTCTTGGAATGACCAGATTTTGTAAATGTATGTGAGTCAGTTTATGATAGTGTTAAGTGTGGATCTGCAAGGAAAATGGACATGGAGGAAAAGGAAAGGAATAAAAGCATCAGTCTTAAACAAAATCATACTAAAATATAAATTCATCTCTCAACTAAAGAAATATTAAATAGACAGGAGAAAAGAGGATACATAAGCTGCTTGGGATAGTATGAAATGAATTGTGCCAATGGCAAATATGAAAAATGAGGCTTGATGAAATGAAAGAGGCTGTGCTTTGTGGGGAAATGCAAACAAGAAAATAGTTGCTACAAAAAGAAGAGAAATATTTTCTACAAAGCATAGAGAAAAGGATATATTGCATAGAATAAACCAAATACAGCATAAAAATGGGTGTTTTGTGGAAACATTTTTTTCCAAAATAGATGAAGAGGAATAAACAATAGACTTCCAGCAGTTCTGTGTGTATTATACAAAAGAATTATCTTAGGAGAAACATAAAAATAAATTTAGTGCAACAAGAATGGGATATCTAAATGTGTATGACAAAAAAAGATGGGAAATTAATTAGTGCTGAATGAATATGGATTGAATACAAATGTGAGTGATCAGCATAAATGAAATACATTGAAGTGAGTTTTAAGACAGAATGAGTGATGTGAATATATGAAGAAAGAGCGAATAAATGTAGAAGAAAATGACCAAGTCATACAATTTTAACATATGTATGTTATAAGCAGGTAAACTAGAAAATTAAGGATAAATGTAAAACATACATTATAATGAAGCCAGATAATTTTAGAAACTGCACAGTTGGGAATATATGTATTGAAAGCAATGTGCATGTGTCTTTTCATGTATACAGTTTAATTTTGTTGCAAAATACTTAAAATAATATAGAACAGAACTGAAACAAACTGTCAGGAAAATTAGAATGTGTTTGAAACTAAAACTGACAAATTCTGCTATGTCTACCCAAAAGTACCTTAATGGTAATTTCCAGAACATTGTGCATTAATATAAAATGTCTGCTTCAAATCTTAACATTTCTTATTTTATAATATAAGGCAACAGTGCCATCTGCAGTAAATTATTATTGTCTAGTTTAACCAGCTAGAGCAGAGCATGTAGATCATTTTTTGACATTTTTAAATTAATGCAGAAAATCTATTAAATTTTAGAACTTGTTTCCTGGTTTAATTCCAGTAGAAAATGTATGTATTTATGGTGGGAAATGAATGCTGAGGGGAAGACATAATTTTAGTTTAAAATATTGCCCTACAATGCCAGCAAAAGGTAGAGAAAACAAGGCATAATGAAACTATTCCCAATAGATGAGTATCCAGCTCTATTTGCAAACTTCCAGTGAAGGGGAAGAAACCACTCCATGCAGTATGAATTCAGTCAGTCCAATCAGTTCCACTGTTTGACAGCTCTTACTGTCAAGAAGTTCTTCTAATATCTAATTTGTATCTAGATCCTTGAAATTTGATCTCATTAATAGATAACAGAGTTGAAAGATACCTTGGAGGTCTTCTAGTCCAACCCCCTACTTAGTTAAGAAACTCAATACCATTTCGGACAAATCTCGTCTTAAAATCCTCCAGTTGTCATCTTTTTCTCTGAAACAAAAGAGTCCAAACCCTCTGCAGCAGTGTTCCTCAACTGTAGCAACTTTAGAACGTGTGGGCTTTCAGTATGCTGACTGAGAAATTCTAGGAGTTGAAGTCCAAGGTTGCCAAGGTTAAGAAACATTCTCTACAGCAGGGTCCCCAACCGCCGGTCCGCGGACCGTACCGGCCGCGGAACAAGCCTTACCGGGCCGCTGGTTGCTGGGCGCCGCCATCTTTTTGGTAAAAAGCGCTTCCGGTGAGCTTTTCCGGGTAGAAAGCTCACCGGAAGCACTTTTCGTCATAAAAAGATGGCGGCGCCAGTTGACGCTGATACCGGGCCGCGGCGCCCAGCTGATGCCGGAACCGGGCCGCAGCGTCGAAAAGGTTGGGGATCCCTGCTCTACAGTGTCACAATCCTTCATATAATTGAAGATAGCTGTCATGTCCCCTCTCCATATTTTCTACAAGCTGAACATACAAAGGTATGTTAACCATTCCTCTGGATGGATAAACATATGTAAATAGTAGGGAATTACACTCTTACTGAAGTAAAACTATTGGAAAAAGAATAAGAATGACTGAGAATTCCTCCTCCTCTTTGGGTATAGATTTAGATCATCCTTCAGAACTAAATTTCATCCAGTTTGAGTTTCTTTGATGGAAGAACTTTGAATGATCTTTATTAAAAAAATCATTTACAAATGTAGAATTTGAATAGGAAAAGAGTGTGGAACAATTAATATCATCACAGTAGAATCCAAAAATGATGTTTAAAACATCAAATGATATTTTGAAGATTTATAAAAGGAAAGCTTTGTTCCTGTTTTCACCCATGCCTCCCCTCCCACTCTCGCTTCTTCAAGAGTTTGAGAATGACTTTGCATTTCCCCCCCACCATGCTTCATCTGTGTTTTCTTGATGTGGGTAGAAAATATTATCCTGTAGCTTGTGTACTTGCAGTGCAGTCTTGTGAACAAAAAAAATTTCCACACCTGGTATACTGCAACCAATTTTGGTCACCACACTACAAAAAAGATGTTGGGAAAAATTCTGAGAAGAGCAACTAAGATGATCAAAGACCTGGAGACTAAAACATATGAAGAACGGTTGCAGGATTTGGGTTTGTCTAGTCTAGAGAAAAGAAGGATAGTGGTATTCCAATATTTGAGGGGGTCAAATTATTCTCCGAAGCACCAGAGTGCAGGACAAGAAACAATGGATAGAAACTAATTAAGAAGAGAAGCAAAGTTATCTAAGATGTATAAAAGTATGTCAAATGAATGTTGGAAGTGTAAAAGTAAAGAAGGGACTTTTTATCATCTATAGTGGACATGTGATAAAGCAAAAAAAAAATTGGAGTATGATTCATATTTTAACACAGAAATTTTTGAAAATGGAGATAAAAAGGAAACCAGAACTTTTTCTTTTGGGGCTAATGGAGAAAAAAATGGAGAAAAAAAATTGGAACTTTGTCATTATATATGTTGTCAGCAGCAAGACTATTGCATGCACAAAAATGGAAGGACACTTCGATTCCTGCTATGGACAAATGGTTGCAGAAGTTGATGGAGTTGGCTGAAATGGCAAAATTGACTACTGTGATTAAAGAAAAGAACATAAGTACTTTTGTTTCCACATGGAGACCACTTCTGAGCTTTGTGCTCGATGTGAAAAAGAATGAAAGTTTGGTTTTGTGTTTTACAGAGTAGATTGATAGATCTTTACAGAAATGGCTTGTTCATATTATTATGAAAAAGCAAAAACTTGTGATTTGATATTAATGCCTTATTTTACTGTAACAGAGAATCGGAAATCAATGCTTCCTTTTTCTTTTCTTTCTTTTTTCCTTTCTTTCCTCATTTCTCTTCCCCCTTTTCTCCCCTACTGTTTTCTATTTACTTTTGTACTTTACAATATTTTATAACTCAATAAAAATGTTAAACAGAAAAAAAAGAGGAGAAGCAACCTGGAATTAAGGAGAAACTTTCTAACAGAACAATTAACCAGTGGAACAGCTTGCCTGCAGAAATTGTGGGTGCTTCATCAGTGAAAATTTTTAAGAAGAGACTGGACAGCCACCTGTTTGAAATGGTATAGGATCTCCTGCTTCAGCAGGGAGCTAGACTAGAAGACCTCCAAGGTCCCTTCCAGCTCTATTGTATTCTAATTTCTTGAACAAACAATAAATGTGATTTGAGATACCACACATTTAGAAAGGAATACTTTTAAGAGAAAATACATCAACAAGAAATATTGTCAATGTTGCGTAATGCAAAAGAAGAACAAAGTCAAGTCAAAGTGGGAAACTGCCAACTCATTCCTGAACAATTTGGATGGAGAGTGAACAGTTGATGAAAGAAAGATTCTAAATGGAGCAGATTTCCATCTTTTTCAAACTTTAGCTTCAAACTTTAGCATCAAGAAGCTCACTTCCATACATGGGAAAAATCATTTTCAGCGCCTCAGAATCATCATGGAAAATTGTTCGATATAATAATTTGTTTGGAAATTATTTGTGTTTTCACTTGTCAGTCTTTGGATATGCCTACACTTCTATTAATGATCATCTGCTTTCAGACTAGTGCTGGGCCAAGTGCTCAACTCATTTCCCCCCAGATTTATGAAAGAGGATAGGCCAGAAAGACATTTCAAAGAGGTCCTATGTTGCTTCAGTTGTGTCCAGCAGATTCCATAAAACTAAAATATCTAGATACACCATAAAGCTAAAAGTGAAATAACTCTTCATAATTATTCCCAAATATGAGATATATATTTAGCCTCCTTTTCTGGCTATTTAAACCAAGAGTCCCTGACCCCACTCAGTTTTACCGTGTTTCTCATATAATAAGGCCAGGTCTTATTTTTTTTTTTTTTTGAGCCCCAAAAAAATGGCTAGGCCGTCTTTTGGGGGGTGACTTAATTTTCCCCCCCCTTGCATCTTCGGGTGGGCGGCAACAGCTTGGATGTTGACCTTGGCGTTGGTGGGCACTTCGTATCGGGGTCAACGCAGGCAGTACCATATCCGGGTGTGCAACAAAAGTACTTCCTAACGGCAAGCCCCCCCCACCATCCCCCCCCCCATTTCACATGTTTTAATATAGGCCTTAATTTGGGGGGAGGGGCTTAATTTCATTTCATGCCTATAAAACATGCTGGGACTTCCTATTGGGGGAGGCTGTATTGTTGGAGAAACAGGGTATTAATTAAAGAGAAACACATTTTGAATGGAATATTGCCACTTTTATGTTAACTTTGTGGACTTGTCTCAATATTAATTCTTTGGATGGTGCATAGAATGTATGTAGATCTGCATTTTGCATATATGAATAGGTATCTCATCAGCATAAGAGTACAACATAGGAACATAGACAACCAAAGTTGTCTACCAGAAAGTGGTTTCTGCTTCAGCTTTCTCCCCCATGCCACCCTAAGTATCTCCCCCATCTGCTCTTGAAAAGTGGGTGGAAAGGGAGTGGAACAGGGACAGGAAGTCACACTGCATGAAAAGAACTATTCACTTAATGTTGATTATAGCTCTGTGTGCTTTTGGTATGCCAAATATGGATCTGAAAAAAAGATATTCAAGCGCAAATGTTTCAACTGACGAATGTTTTAAGATTGTCATTTGAATAAAATTATATGCAGCTCGTCCTGTTGAGAAACACGAAGAGAATGTATCTGTCTTAAGTCCAGACATCCATAGCAATTTGGAAAGTCAAAAGTCTGCAGGTTCTTCCAAAACCACTAGAAAAACCAAAGAAAAAACAACTGACAAAACAGAAAAGACACCTAAAGAGAAACCAGTAACTGCTCCTAGACCAGAATCACAGGTAAGAATAAATTACTGTAAATTGTAAATGTCCAAAGTAACCATGTAGATTTCTCAGGGTTGGCTTGTTTAGCTTACTCCTGTCTTTCCCATATTATAGTTAGAGGAGAGAGCAGAAATTTTTCTTCTTTGTGTTTTTTACCCCACTCATACTCAACCCCCAATATTAGTACATTGGCTAAAGTTGAGCCCTGGTATATTGCTACCTTGAGATATCTACCTTGAAATCCAGAATGGTGCCTGGTTTGATAATATTATCATTACATTTTTGTAAATAACTACATTATTCTAGTTACAGTTTCCCATGCATGGAACTTGGGGGGGCAAGATATTACAGGTAGTCCTCATTTAACAACCATTCATTTAGCAACTGTTTGAAGTTATGACAAAGCGACTTACGATTGGTCCTTGCACTTACCACCATCCTAGCGTCCCCATTTTCAAGTGCTGATTCTGGTGCTTAACATTTGTCATATATTTATGATTGTTGCAGCATCACACAGTCACATGATTATTATTTGCAACCTTCCTTGCTAGCTACCAAAAAGCAAAAGTCAATGAGGAAACCAGCAGGTCTCAACTTAGGATCACATGATGATTTGCTTAAGGACCACTTGATTCATTTAACAACTGCAGCTGGGACTGTTGTTAGGTAGGGCAGTCACAGGATGTTTCTCTTAATGACTGCTTCAGTTATTTAGCAGTAGACTTGCCAGTCCTATTTAGGATTGTTAAGTGAGGACTACCTGTATCCATTTTTTCCAAGTATATTGATGATCCATATGAGAAACTGACAAACATTTTTAAAATTCAGATTGCATGGCTTATATTTTTTTTAAACTTAACATTGATGAGAATTCCAAAGGTGCTTTTTCAAGAGGCAACTGAGCTGTCTGGTTTTTTTTTTAAGACATTCCACTTCTCATCCAAGAAGCTATGAATTCCTCCAGGCTGTATTTTAACATGGTTTGATTTCATGAAGGTATTTTGCTCATTAGAGTTAAATCCTAGTTCACTGGCTCAACTTCATATTTAGCCATCCTTATTCTGTTATAAGACAATTTTGACTGCTAGTATTAGTTAAGACATGCATTTGCCAAAAAAAACATCAGTGCACAGCCAATACAGGTAATCCTTGAGATACGAACAGCCGTTGAACAATTGTTCAAAGTTATGAATACACCCCAAAAGTGCACTTTACTACAGGGGTTCAAAATTGCAGCCCACAAGATTTCCTCTATAGTCATGTGACCGGGATTCAGTCACTCCTGAAACGGTGGCTATTTTAGTCCAGTGACTAGCCTATCTCGCCATGGTTCTGACAGGCAATTTCTGAGACCCATGTAGTCGGCATGTTTTTTCCCCTTGTTCACATGACCAATCAATATTGGAGTCTTTGCAGCCAACCTACTTTTTTCTTTCCTCCTTATTGCTGCCAAGTGAAGGTGTAGAGGAGAGAATCTCTTGTTTCTGGCCCTGTTGCTGCTTTTGTTGCTGTAGCCGTGAGGATTACTGTAGTTGCCTTTGTAAGTTTCTTTTTCATTATAATGTCGCACTAGTTTGTAAGTACAAACTGCTTTTCTTACCTGTAAGTTCTTTGCAAACTTCTGTGCTTTGTCTGTAAGTACTTTACAAAGATAGCGGTTTTTTTTTCATCACAGTACTTTGCAAATTACTGTGCTTGAAGTACTTTATAGAGAGTTATTTTTCATCATTGTATTTGTTTGCATTTGATTTGGAATTCCTTGCAGAACTACAAGACAGTGTCTTCAGAAAGCACATTTAGTATCTTTGCATTCTACTGTACTTTGTTGGCATGTAGTTTGAAATTGTGAAAACACTGCACTGCACTGTGTACTGTGTTTGCTTTTGCTTTGAGGATTAGCGTGTACTCCTATAGGTTACTTGTAGAACAGCTGATGGGTAGACAGGTTCCCTCCAGCGGCTTCACTAGAGCCCTGCAAATTAATTCCCCTGCCCCAATTTAAATCCAGGCATTTGCCTGAAGTTGCTGCAGGCCTTCAGAGGCAGAGGGCTACCTGGCCTTTCCAAAACAGCTGATGGGCAGGCAGCAGCTTTCACTCTGGAGAGGCTCCATCTGGGGAGCCCTGCAAATTCTCTAGCCTCTTGGTTCGTTTAATGATGGCGAGGGTCACTTAACAACCAAAGCAAACAACAAGCCCAATTTTCATTATTTAACAACCTGGTTGATTTGTTTAACAAGCAAGGTAAAAAATGTCCCTAAAATGGCTCTGATTTACTTTATGAAATTTAATTTGTGACCCTAATGGCCAGGCTTCATTAGAGTCATATCTTGAGGACTGGCTATATTTATCAATAAAATTCTATCACAATAAGTTCTCTGGGAGACATTCTGAATTTGAAAGTCAGTGATTACTGAGCCACCTTTGTCTGTCTGCTTCTGCTCTGTCTACTTCTTTTCCAGCAATCTGATCCCAACAAACCCTTCTGGATTTTGCGCCTTGTTGTTGAGCAAAATGAGACAGATGCAGTTGATCTGAAGAAAGATACTGAGAGACCAGATGAGATCAAGGCTATGAAGCAAGCTTGGGAAGCTGCAGAACCAGGGAGAGCTATCAAGGTAACAGGGTCATGCTTTTATTCAATATGTACCCATTTCGTGTATTCACAACTATGTATACACTTATACTTATTATCTTGTAAACAATTGGCAAATCAAATAAATAAATAAAATAAAAAATAAAAATATGTGACATGAAAACTATTAAGGCACAGCAATTCCTACCTGGGGAAAAAAATTCCAAGAGTGATTAATCAATGCCAAATTCAGGAAATGCATAGAAGATTTAGGATTAGGGAAATAATGGATACACCTCTTTTCTTCTGTCTTTGATTTCTATTGGTGCTGATAGCTGGAATAAAATCTAAATGTCAAATAAAGGAATTCCTGAATTCCACTATAGACTTCTGAGTTAGGAAGATGCCGTAGGCTGATCGTGACAGTTGTAATGATTACAATTGAAAACAAATATTTGTATACAACTTGGAGATAGTTGTTCTTACCTTATAGTAATACAGGTAGTCTTCAATTTCCTAACACAATTGAACCCAAAATTTATGTTGCTACGTGAAATATTTGTTAAGTGAGTTTTGCCCTATTTTACAACCTGTCTTTCCACAGTTAAGTGAGTCATTGCAGATATTAAGTTAGTAATGCTATTGTTCAGTGAAACTGGATTCCCATTGGTTTTGCTTGTCAGAAGGTCACAAAAGCTGATCACATGACCTTGGGACATTGCAACTGACATAAATATTAACCAGTTGCCAAGCATCTGAATTTTGATCACATGACCAAAGGGATGCTACAAAAAACATAAGTGTGAAAAACATGTCATTTTTTTCAGTGCCATTGTAACTTTGAATGGTCGCTATGTGAACTGTTGTAAATTGAGGACTACCTGTACATCAACATACAATTAGAAACCAAATAATTAAATCTTAAGAACATTTAAATCTGAAATAAAGCGTGCTGATTTCAAAAAGAAATATACCTGAATTATTTGCATGGTTTTTAAAAATGTGTTCACATTGATCTGATTGTCTGGTGGTTTTATAGACGCATCTATACAGGTTTTTTGGCAACAGTATAGTTGTTTACCTTTTCCTTTGTGCACGGGACTGAAATATTAATTTCCCCTATTTTATTTTATTGCTAAATCAGAAAGTCATTTCATCACAAAAATAATAAAATGCAAAATATTTTCCATAAATTGGAAAATAATTTAAATTCAGTATTAAGTTTAAGGATCCCATTGAATTCATTAGGGAATGTCTGAGTTAACAGACATTAGATTGTGCTATACAAAAGATAAACCTCTTGCTACCTAAAAGTTTCTATTTGTGTCAACATCTGATGTGGTTGTTTATTAATTTAGTTTTACAATTCTTACTGCAAGACTATGTTTAGCCTATTAATTATATCATTTTCTCCCTTCATCACTGTGAAATATTAATTGAGCTGTTACCCATGAGTCTGCTTCCACCTGAAATCAGCACATAGTGGCTATTAGACATGTCAGGTTTTGGCATCAATATGAAAGTGATTTGTCCCTGCCTTCTTCTGTATTTATTTCCCAGCGCTTTAGGATTTCCTAGTGATCTTCCATTTAAGTATTGAATAGATTTGACCCTGCTTAACTGTTTCAAAATCAGTGAAGGTCATCTACAGTAGTTCTACCATCTCCTATGATGCTATTCTCACTAGCGATGTATATTAAATCTACAAAAAATTTCCTTTGTTACATGTGATCATTTCCATGCATTCACAGAAAGTAAAACATTCTACAGGTGGATTTTAGGTCCACTCCACAAAAGCTCTTCTTAAGAAAACATTCTACACCAAGCATCGAACTCATTACAAATGCAATATAATACTCAAATTACAAACGAGATCTTCTTATAGTTTTCTGCTGAGAGTTAGTCATCTGTTCTCATATCCAAATGCTTTAAAAACTGCTTTATTGTATGTGTTAGTTTAATGTACCCGAAGTTGTTTTTATTACTCAACCGCTAGCAGTTAAACAACTCTTGAATTGCATAATCTAAAGGCAAAAATATTGATATTTTTGTTTCTGGTGCTGTCATTTCAAACACAACAGCTGAATGTTGTGACATGAATCATTCATCCATGTGTTTGCTTTCATTCAATGACTCATATTTTCAGTTGCAAAGCAAATAATAATTAAGCTACTCATCTTAAAACCTTAGCTGTGTTATTTCTGGCCACATGCTACTAATGTAAACCAAATCCTAATAGATTAATATCTTGAAAATTGCTACAATTGCATATACTGTATACCGGCCAATATCAATAAAGGAAAATGTAGCTCAGATTGAAATGAGAGGTCCTTGATGCTCTTTGAGCTTGGTTGTTTTCTTGCAGATATTTTATTACCCAAACTAGATAACATCAGCACTTCTGATGTTACCTATTTTGGGTAATAAAACATTTGCAAGAAAACAACCAAGCTCAGAGAGCACCAAGGACCCGCCATAGGCCAATATAGTTAAAGGAGCATTATAAGGAACTTGCCATGCTCTGGAACCAAAGTCTGTGAGGCTGGATAGTCAGTTTCTAATTAGGAAAACAGCCATGGCAAAGGAGAATTTGATGTCTTCTTGAGTAGGAAGTCTGTTTCATCCTTTCCCACCAGATAGAAATCTCAGCTTATGTGTTGGCTTGGGACCAAGGACTTCATAATTGCTGGCAAGACCACTAGCAAGAGAAGATCAGCCAAACCTGGACTGGATATGATGCCAGCTTATGGTTCACACATCTATTACAAAGCCATATTTTTCTTGCCACCAATGACTCTTTGCTGTTTCATTCTACAGTGCTACAACTTTTTGTACAACTTTAGCCGTGCAAATTGTGATTTCATATCCTCCTTGGTTTTGATATTCCCAATTAATAGTTAAAATTCAAAGTGGCAAGCAAATACAGAAGAGGAGGAGCAAGAAACTGAAAGTCACGTAAAATATAGGCAGCCTTATCTGAACCTGAAATATAGGCAATCAAATATTTACCAAATAATACATTAGAACGCTCCAAATATAACCTATGCAGCTGAAACTAATGTTTGCTTCCCCTCCTCTGCAAATTTCATGATGCTGGAAAGCTAGATACAGTATACTGAGACCGCATGAAACATTTTGTTATGTTATTTTTATTGTGTTTCAGAAGGAAACGTCTGCCAGAGAAGTTGCACAGTAATAAGATCAGTAATAAATCAGTCCCAGCTCATATGTTTATGATCTAAACAGCACAAAACAAAAGGGGAAAAATGCTTCCTTTCTTACTTTTATAACATTTTCATATTGATCAAGTAGAATGGAAACTGGTCCTCTGGCAGAATCTCTAGAATAAATCTTTCATTTTCTTCTCACCATCTTATATAACTTGATGTAATAGTTGGTATTAGATCACATTTCAGAGAAGAACCAGAACACATCAGAATTTGACTATGTATTTGACCTTCTTCATCTCTGTCTGATTTGAATGTTTGTTCTGCTTTCCCAAACAGCTGGATTATAGATCCCTCAACTGTATTATATTTTGATAATTATTTTTTTAATTGAGACATCTTTTAACCCATCACATCACATTCTCTGATCTTCATTCTTCATTCCTGCTTAGTGATTGACCTTAACATTTATTTTCTGTTAATTGTCTTTTAACGATCGGTTTGAAGAACTGTTCCGTCATTGAATTTTTAAGATGAAACATATAGGAGTTTCATGCCTAGTGGCAGAGCACATTAACTAATACAACATTGTTGTTGGTCCTCTCTCACATGTTCTTACGGAAGCATTATAAGTCATTCACCCCATAGCCTTTATGAGCCCTTAGCTGTTTTGAAGTGAGAGGTGATTGGATTTAATTGTATCTGAAATAAGGCTGTGCAGTACTTAATTTTCAAAAGAGAAAAGTACTTTGGAGGGATTGATATACTACCAGTCTGCAATTCCTTAAAACAGCTGCATCTTTTCTTAGAATAATGTTTGTAATGCAAATCCATACTTGTAATATAAATCCAGGAAAATATTGTCTTAAGAAACTGTAGAAAGATGTTCCATGCATGTCTCCTCATATTCCAAGGCATCTTTTGTCTTCAGATCCAGAATGCTGCTGCTGCTGCTGCTATCTGTTCAGGTGCATCTGATTTTCAGCTATTCTATAGAGCAGCTCTCTCCACATTTTCCAAGTCAATTTTCTTCCTGTCTAGTTTTTCATGGTACACCTGTCTCACCCTGTTGTTGCAGGAAAGTGAATTCTTTTAACACACTCCATTTCTTCACCATCAGTTGTTATTTTGACATTTCCATTCCCCACCATGGTCATGAGCTTGGTCTTTGGTGGTCAGAAAGAGGCCAAATTTCTTGCTTTCTTTTTCAGTCTTTTTGATCAGACGCTTCAGGCCTTCATTGGTTTCTGAGAGGAAAATTGTGCTTATCAAAGACTGCTGATGTTCCTTCTGCCAATCTTTATTCCACTTTTTGATTCTTCAAGTTCCAGCTTCTCAGAATCTCTTTGGCACACACGTTGAATTAAAAAAGGTGAAAGAACGCAACTTTGCTGTACTCCTTTCTCTAACTTGTACCAGTCAGTATCTCCATATGGTGTCCGCATAGTAATTTCCTGACTAGTGTGCAGCAACTGCACCAAAATGACCAGTTGTGTTGGCATCCCCCAGATCTTAAAGGGCTTGCCACAACTTGTCATGATTACAATAAAAGGCTTTCTTGTAATCAATAAATCAGTTGTAGATGCTGCACATCCCTAATCTGAAAGACAAGTTCATGCTTACTCCTATCAATGCTAGGGCACAGAATTTAAAACACTGCATCAAACTCCCCATTTCTTATTGCTTAAGGCCTGTTTAAGATGGGAAATAAAGGTATATTTCTGTTAATTAAAAAACATCACCAATTGCAGCTGCACTGTGTTATATTTCATAGCTATACACAAGAATAGTTCAAAAAGGAGTCACTCAGTTCCTTTTTATATGCCAATGGACTGGCTACTGGAATCGTGCAGATACTTTTGTCAGTATTGTATAAAAACATATTTGGAGAAAAAACTTTGAAAAATTTTATAAAGTTCTTATTAGATTTGTATTAATGTTATGTATTTTATATCCAAGTAGATTGTAGGATCTATAATCCAAACCAAAGCAAGAATATACTGATACTTATGACTACGTTAGGTGTTTTAGGCCTATTCATCTATAAAATTAATTCATTGTTCAATGTATATTTTGTAAATATTAAAATGTTTCTGTGTCAAACTGGCTTGGTAGGTAACAGAACATGCAAGTTTGTTCTTCTAATTTTCTGCAACAAATCTGTTTTCCAGGCTGCTCAAGAACGTGTACGTTATATTAATGAGTACACAAAAAAAAGCCTGATGGAAGCTGAGACTGAGAATGCCAGCCCTACTGCAGGTATGCATGGGTAATACAAACATGATCTTAAGCATTCATGAAAGGAAAGCTTTGTCATGGAGATTTCAAAATCATACAAAGGAGAATGTTGCATGTCATTCAACTATAGAATAGAAAGACAAGAAACAATGGGTGGAAACTAACCAGCGAGAGAAGCAATCTAGAAGGAAGGAGAAAATTCCTAATGGTGAGAGCAGTCAACCAATGGAATAGCTTGCTTTCAGAAGTTATGGGTGCTTCATCACTGGAGGTTTTCCAAAAAAGACTGGACAACCATTGGTCTGAAATGGCATAGAGTTTCCTACTTGAGCAAGGGTTTGGACTAGAAAACCTCCATTTTCCAAGGTCCCATCCAACTATTTTATGTTCTAGAAGTGGCGTGTGGAAATTAACGTTTGCACTTATTATTTGTGGAAATGGGCAAAATTAATGTTGAGCTGATTTTTTTTTCCCTGTCGGTTATTGGTAGAGGTGAAAAAAGCAACAATGTGCTCTAGGCTTCACATATGCTACATTAAGACATGTTCCATAACGTATCATTACCTATAACTTCTTGCCATCTACACTTTCTGGGACTTACCTTGGGACTTGACATACTTTCTAAAGTATCAATAGAAGAGAATATCTGTAGCATAGGGTTGAACTGAGGAGTTCTTGATGTTCTCTGAACTTGGTTGGTTGCATGCAGATGTTTTGTTATTCACAAAGTAATATCAGCAGTTCAAGTGAATGTGAGATTTGCTGCCTGTTTATGTACAGTACAGTAGTTTGCTCTGCCAGTTTTGGTAGCGGTATAGTTTCCTCCTTGGTGGTTCCTTGATTAAAATATTGTTTTCTGCCTGGTTGTGTGTTTGATGTGTTGGCTGTTGGAGAAAATGTATTCTAGTCTTTTTGTTTCCTTTCTAAGTTTTTTATTGCCTCTTTTGAACAGTTCATTAAATGTGGTTATCTCTATGTGACTATTGATGGCTGATTTGTCTGAATGCCCAGGAATTCCCTAGACTGTTTTTTTTCTTTTAATTTGGCTTGTTCTAAGAAGCTAATAGTTTCCCAATTAAAACTATGGTTGTGAAATTAAGTTTTCACTGTATCTTCTATCAGCCAAGTGGTGTTTGTGGATATGCTCTGCTAGTCTTCTGCCTGTCTGCTCTACCTCATAGTTGTTATAGTTCTTGCACTATATATTGTATATGGCCTCTGTTTTTATTTCTTTACTGTTGGGATTTCTTTTTTTGCTTAAAATATTGTAAAGGACAAGTGTGTGAAGCCCAAAATTGGCAAATGTGTAGCCATTTGAGTTAGGCTTAGTATGTGTGTATATATGTGTGTGTGTGTGTGTGTGTGTGTATGTTTTCTTAAGTTTTCGTGGGTATCTATATGTATGGTATTCAGCTTTGTTCGGGTATTTTCCCACGTCATTATAGTTGTGCTTTTAAAGTTGTAGCAACGTTTCGGCAGAATCTCATCTGCCATCATCAGGCTTCTGTATAGTGTTCATCTGTGAGTCAGACTTAAAAGCCTCCAATACAGGAAACACAATGTTGCCAGCCAATCAAGACCAAAAAAGGCTACAAAACAGACAGAAGATATTAGAAACACCAATCAAGCAGAACACAGCAAACTCCAAGACCAATAAACACAGACCAAGACTCCCAACCAATCAGGATGAAGAAAAAACCATTCTAACACAGAAGGAGGCTAGCACCAAATTTAAAACAGAGACGGCTGTGAAGCCTGACTCACAGACGAACACAATACAGAAGCCTGATGATGGCAGATGAGATTCTGCCAAAACGTTGCTACAAATTGAAAAGCACAACTATAATGACATTTCGTGGGAAAATACCGAACAAAGCTGAATACCATACATGTAAGTACCTCGTGCGAAAACTTAAGAAAACAAATATATATGTGTATGTGTATATGTATGTATGTATATGTGTGTGTGTGTGTGTGTGTGTGTGTGTGTTTTCTGAGGTTTTCGAGGTATTTGTATGTGGATCTTCGTTTATTCGGGTTTTCTCCGCGTAAAATTGGAAGTATCTAGGCGACGTTTCGATGAAGTCTCATTCATCATCTTCAGGCTTGTGTCTTCGGCTTTGTGCTTCTCGGAGTAATATGAGCTTTCAACTGCTTCTTCCTTTTAACTGCTAGTGGGGGTGTGACTTGATTGGGTGGGGGCTTGGCTGTGTTCTGATTGGATGGGGGTGTTCTCATTGGTTGGGGGTTTGGCTGTGTTCTGATTGGTGGGGTTGGCTGTGTTCTGATTGGCTGGGGTGTGTTCTATTCAGGTGGGGGCTTGGTTGTGCTCCGGTTAGTCTTAGTTGCTGGGGGATTTGAGCTGGTGAGCTGTGATCCTGTTGTTTGGCTTCGTGTTCGTGGTCGTGCCACATCTTCATGGTGGGCGTCAGTTCGCTTCATGTATGGGTCAGAGGGATTTGAAGCGGGTAGTGATGCAGCTGCGGTACTGCATCTGCTCCATGGTCATGTCTCATCTTCTGTGTGGGTGTGAGTCTGCTTTCTACGTGGCAGTGTGGTGGTAGCATCTTGTGTGGCCCTTGTGGGTGTGGGTCTGGTGTCATTCTTCATGTTAGGTACTCATTTGTTAATGAAGGCGGGTTTCCAAATGGCTGGTAGGCGGGAGGTATCATCTCGTTTATTCATGCTGTGTGGGCGTTTTTCTATCTCTATGGCTTCTCTGATTATTCTGTTGTTGAAGTGTTCGGTTTTGGCGATAGTTCTGGTATTTTTAAAGTCAATCTCATGTCCTGTGGCTTTGAGGTGTTGGACCAGGGAAGAGGTCGGTTCTTCTTTTTTGATTGAGTTCTTGTGTTCTGTTTTCGTAGATTTTCACAGGTACAGGTATGTAGGTCTAGGTGTGTTTGGGTCTTTTCCCGTGTAAGATTAAGAGTATCTTGATGACGTTTCGGCGAGGTCCCACTCGCTATCCTTAGGCTGGTGCTTTCAGCTTTGTGCCAGTGCAAGCAGTGTGTGATCGGAGCTGCCGTCTCTCTATAAATACTGGTGGTGGGGGCTGGGGGGCTGGGCTGGTTGGCTGCGCTGCGCTGCTGCCTCTTGATTGGTTGATGGAGTTGATGTTGGTATAATGGGCTGTGTGATGGCCTTGTGAGTTTTGTTGTGGAGATATCCTGGGTCCTGCGTTGTAATCTCCTGGGTCGTTTGTGTTTTGATCTCTTTTCCATTAGCCTCCTGTGTAGTAACGGCTTGGGTAATGGGTTGTGTGATGACCTTGTGAGACTTATTGCTGTGATATCCTGGGTCATTTGCTGTGTTGCAACTTCTTGAGTTCTTGTGGTGTAATTTTCTGAGTTTTCTGATGTGATATCCTGGGCGGGTGGCTGTGATGTAGCATTCTGGGTTTTAATCTGGCTTCGAGTTTGGGGTCTGGGTCTGTGTTCTTGGCGTGTGTCAGCTTGTTTGGTTTTGGGGTTGGGGGGTGGCGAAGCAGCTGTGGTCTGTTTTCTGGATGGTGGTTGTCCTTCGTTTATAGGATGGGCTTGGGCCTGGGTCTGATGAGGGGGGTTGGCGGTGGTGTCCCGTGTTGTTTTGGGTCTGGTGTTGGTTTTCGTGGCTGGGACTCGTTTGTTGGTGAGGGCTAGCTTCCAGATGTCTGGTAGGTGGGAGGTATCGTCCCGTCTATTCATGTTATGGGGGTGTTTCTCTATCTCGATGGCTTCCCTGATTATTCTCTTGCTGGAGTGTTCAATGTTGGATATTAATTTGGTTCCCTCAAAATTAATTCATGTCCTATGGCTTTAAGGTGCTGGAAGAGGGAGGAAGTATTTTCTTTTCTTCTGACTGCGTTTTTGTGTTCTGCGATGCATGCATTTATTCTCCTGTTGGTTTGTCCAATGTATGTGGCTGGGCAATTGTTGCATGATATTTCATAAACTCCTTGGTTTTCTAGCTGGATCTTGTCTTTGGGGTTTCTTAGGATGTTGGCTATTTTTTGGTCGGTGCCAAAGGCTATCCTGATATTGTGTTTGTGGAGAATTTTGCTGATTTTGTCTGTGGTGCCTTTGATGTAAGGGAGGAGTGCAATACCATTGCCTTGTTCTGTGTCTTGGTTTTTGAGGGGTATCTCTTTTCAGATTAGATTGGTGATAGTATTTCTTTGGAATTCGTTGGAAATTAATACGTTAGTGAGGGTGTGTAGTTCTCAGGTGGTCTTTGTCAGCTAGGCGTTTGGTTCTGGAGATGAGGGTCTTGGCTATGGAGTTGATCTGTGCAGGGTGGTAATGGGATTGTGCATTTAGATAGAGGTTGATGTGTGTTTTTTTCCAGTAGATGGTGTGTCCCAGGGAGCCATTGGGTTTTTTGTAAATTAGGATGTCCAGAAAGGGAAGTTGGTTGTTGGTTTCTGTTTCCATGGTGAATTGTATTTTGAGGTGTAGGTTCTTAAGATGTGTGAGGAAGTTGTCCAGTTTTTCTTTCCCGTGTGGCCAAATTACAAAAGTGTCACCTACATATCTAAGCCAGAGTTTGGGTTTGTGTTCAGATTTGTCTAGAGCGTTGGTTTCAAAGTGTTCCATGTATAGGTTAGTGATGACGGGTGAGAGGGGTGATCCCATGGGTGCTCCTTCTATCTGTTTGTATCTTTGTCCATTGTGGATGAAGTATGTGTTGGTTAGGCAGTGGTTGGTCAGATCTAGGGTGTGTTTGGTGGGGTTGTATTTGTTTTGGATGGCTGTCAAGGCTTCTTTGATGGGTACTTGGGTGAAGAGGGATATGACATTGAAGCTCACAAGTAGGTCGCTGGGTTGTAGGTTTTGTTTCTTTATTGTTTCTATGAAGTGGAAGGAGTTTTGTACGTGTGAGGTGATGGATTCTGTGTAGAGCTGGAGTTGTTTGGCGAGAAATTTGGCAAGATTCTGTAGAGGTGAGACTATGGAGCTGACTATGGGTCTGAGTGGTATTCCTTCTTTGTGTATCTTGGGGAGGCCATAGAGCTTAGGGCATCTGGATGATTTTTCTCTGGCGATGATTCTCTGCTGGATCTCTTCACTGATGGGAGATGCTTTTATTTTGGATTTGGTGGTTTTTTTCTAGGTAGGTGGTGGGGTCAGTATTCAGAGGTTTGTAAGCGGGGTCTTGGAGTAGGTTGGATAGTTCGGAGTGGTAGTCCTATGTGTTCATTACGACTGTGATGTTGCCTTTGTCTGCTGGGAGAATGACTATGTTGCTGTCTTTCCTCAGATTGGTGAGTGCTTTTTGTTTTTCACTGTGTAGGTTGCTTCTGGGTGGGTTGCTGGAGCAGAGGACGTTGGTGACTTCAAGTCTGATTTTGTTGGCTGTATCTGGGTTGGTTTTGGTTAGGCTAGCTTCAACTCCGCATATAATGTTTTCAGTGGGGATGCGTTTGGGGGTGACTGCAAAGTTGAATCCTTTGAAAGGACATTGGTTTCTGCTATGGTGAGGGTTCACTACAAAACAAACGACCCAAGAGATTACAGCACAAGATCCAGGATATCTCCACAACAAAACTCACAAGGCCATCACACAACCCATTATACCAACATCAACTCCATCAACCAATCAAGAGGCAGCAGCACAGCCAACCAGCCCAGCACACCAGCCCCGCCCCCCCCACCAGTATTTATACAGAGACGGCAACTCCGATTACACATTGCTTGCACTGGCACAAAGCCAAAAGCACCAGCCTGAGGATGGCGAGTGGGACCTCCCCGAAACGTCGCCAAGATACTCTTAATCTTACACGGGAAAAGACCCGAACACACCTAGACCTACACATGTATGTATGTATGTATGTATGTATGTATGTATATATGTACATATACATACATATATACATATATACACACACACATTACTTCTGTTGGAGAATGTGACTTTTGGTGGATGTTTCTAACTTCTAATATTGTAGGGTAATTCCAGGTTGTGCCAGATCCAGAATTACCACGGACTTTGCCAATTTGATGCTCTCCTAAATAAAAGAAATTGTCTTGGAAAATGGACTTTGCTCTTTTCTTTTTAAATGGATTTCATCACTTGGAAACCTGACATTATTCTTTTTTATGGTTTGAGTACTACAGTGATGCCATGTTATTGTAATAGTCAATTGGTTATTCCTGAGATTTTTTTGAAGTCTGGGAGCCTTTCATAGATTGTACTGATAATGTGACTGTACGACATTTTTGATAATGTTGTGTGTATACCAGTATATTAAAAGATGTTGTGTATTGGCCTGTTTACTCTTTCTAGTGTTCTGAGGTGCCGCAGTACGTTTATGACTCAACAGTTCACAAAGAAAAAGCTTATTTAGTCACTTCCTCTGTGATCTCATATGTACAAAGTTGGCCTGCAAACACAGATGCACTGCCAGTCAAATAGAAGAAATCTGTCGGTTTTGAGAATGAGAATAATCTATTCAGAAATAAGGAAGAGATCTCAAAGTTAATCAAGGAGTTCATCGCAATCACAGCAAATTGAATTTAGTATGCCACTATGCAATTATACTCAGTGCTATGTACTTCTATTTCTACATCAAAATTGTCATATAACAATATCAACACACTGGCTATTAAGGCAGGAACCCAGTCAGTCTCTGCTCCGCTGCTTGTGGGTCTGCATAGCATGGCAGACCACTTTGTCTCTGAAGATATGAGCCACCATTGCTGACAAAGTGTCAGGAAATCAGACCACAATCACTAAATCCTAAAGACCAGACTGTCCAATTGATACTAGCCACAAAAGCCTACCCCACTATAATGCCAATGTAATTTGCTGATAACATTTTGATGAAATTTGAAGAGTTCTTCGTATAAAGTACTGGTGGTTTAAAATATTTTGTATTAGAAAAGAGAATGCTGCAAGCTAATTCAGTTGTTGTTATCTTGATAGAAAATGTTTCTCCTGTTTCTGAAACATTTCCTCCAGTCACTGAAGCAGGCTTAGCCATTCAGCGGAAGGAATGGGCTCCTATAGATCTTGCGCCCTATATTAAGTAAGTAGCACTACATTTTATATAGCTAGACCAAATCACTGTTAGTTGTTTTATTCTTATTTATTTATTCAATTTTTATGCTTTTCATCTCCCCTACAAGGTGACTCTGGACAGGTAGGCTACTCTGTCAATCATTTTAACTTCTGCTGATTATTTTAAGTATTTAACTTGGCTGCTGTTGGTGCCTCTGCAATTAGCAACCCATGGTGCCTTCACTGGGTTTATAATTGAAGTGTTTTCTGTTCATGTGGAAATATACCTAGATCTTGAGGCTGCACAAAAATTAAGATGCCTTATGAAGACAATATTTGTAGATGTCTCTTTTTACCTTTAGAAAAACACTGGCCGTGCCTATCTTGAAGAATGAGACCACTATCCAACAGCAAGAGATACGTAAAACAGAGGAAATAAATAATTTTAGACATTTTCGAGAACTAGTTCTGGAACATAGGCAGCAAGAACGCATGTCGAGGAATCAGTTGAAGCAAAATGTACTGGAAATGTATGAAGATTTACAAGTAAGTTTGCTTATTACTGACAACTTCTTTATTTTATCATTTCTTACTATTGTGGCTTTTTTAGGAATTCTGCTCATCAGATATTTTACTCCACAAATTTCCAAATATACTTCTAATTTAACTCCTATTATCTTTTCAGTTTTGACATATTGGTCTGGGAATAAGTACTGTGTCTGAAAAAGCAGCTGTTGGACTCACATTTAAATAAATATTTAATATAAAATAATATTTATTAAACATCTAATAATTCAATATAAGAACATTTACTGAGATAACAAAACTAATTTCATCTTGTCTGGTAAAGAAGTTATTCAGCATTGGTTTATGGGAATGGTATTTTATTATGTTCTAACTTTAAATGGTAACAAATTAAATGAACAAACAAAACTTCAACACAAAATAATGAATTTAATATTAAAATAAAACAATAATAAACATAAAAGAAATCAATCCTTTTTATGGGTAGCAAGAGTTTGGTGATCAATAGCAATAGCAATAGCACTTAGACTTATATACTGCTTTACAGTGCTTTACAGGCCTCTCTAAGTGGTTTACAGAGTCAGCATTTTGCCCCCAACAATCTGGCTCCTCATTTTACCGATCCCAGAAGGATGGAAGGTTGAATGAACCTTGAGCCGGTGAGACTCGAACTGCCAAACTGCAGGCAGCTGGCAATCAGCAGAAGTAGCTTGCAGTATTGCATTCTAACCATTGCATCACCGAGGAATAAAATAATTAGAATTCATCATACTTTCCAAGTAATCTGGATGAGAGGTTTTGGATCTTGCATGAGCATAGCACCTCTCTGATCTCATTTAAGCAGGTCAGCTGTTTTTAGACTTCTCTTCAAGAGTTTAAAGTGGGTGCAAGCAGCTTTTGATTCAATGATGGATCAATCTAACGAATATCAGGCAGATGCTGTCCTTGCATGAGGTCTCAAGCACTTAATTCAAATAATTTTGAAGCATAAACCTCTTGATTGATTAGCAAATACCATTTCGAGGAAACTAAAGTATATTTTACAATTGTGAAAGGAAGTAATAGATAATCTAGAGCAGGCTATGTTAGCACTGTAAAGTGAGGAATAAATTGTTATAATACTGAGTCTTCACTAAACACTGTAATTGTAATCATGACTTTCAAAGAAATGAAATAAAATCATTTAAGGACTACAGATAGTCTTCAATTGCCAACCGTGGTTAGGATTGGCAATTCTGTCACTAAGTGACATGGTCCCAGAATGAAATGTCGTGGGATTGCTCCAAATTTATGACATCAGTTTCATGTGATTGTTAATGAAATCACCACAGGTGGTTAAGCACAATATCTCATGACCATGACTCACTCCTTCCTGTTGGCTCCCCTATTGACCGCTGGTTGGAAGTGGCTGTGAAGATCATAAATGGTGATCCTGTGGCTGCAGAGTCAGCATACTGCCCCCAACAATCTTCTCCTCGACCCCAGAAGGACTGTTGTACATGCATGCCCATTGCAAAGTACTGGAACGGTCATCACAAGACCATAGGGACACTGCTGCAACAACCACAACTTCAAAGACTGGTCATAAACTTACTTTTCCAGTCCTCATTATAACTTTAAACAATCAATGAACAAGGCAATCAGTAAACGAGGACTATATGTGATCTTTTAAAGATATATATACAGAAAATGTACAGAAGGAAAATATTTTTTCTTAGTGTACAATATGGACAATTGGCTTAATAAAGAGGCAAAGGAAAAGATATAAGTAATTTTAGAATACATGAACTTCTTCTGATGCCTTAATTATTAGAGGTTTCTATGTATACATATATATGTGCAGAGAGAGAGAAAGAGACAAAGATAGAAAGATAGACAGAAGCAGACATATTTCTGGTAATTATGGTATGATAGGGCCTCATGTCCTATACAGATTCACGAGAGAGAGAGAGAGAGAGAAAGGTGTACATATATATATACGTACATACTGATTGCGCATGGAGCATGTATATTTATTTTTGGACAGATATCCTTAGATGAGGCACGAAGCAGGATCTTTGGAATCCGAGACACATACAGAGGCAAACTACTGGAGGCTGAACGTTTAAGACTAGAAGCACTAGCAGCTGAAGAAGCCGCCATTCGAGCAGAGCAAGAGAAGAAAAGCCCAGATGTGCAGAAAAAAAAGGCTGGGAAACCTGGAGGGAAGAAAAAATAATAGTATTTTCTGGGATATGTTCTTAAATTTACTGGTGAGAAAAGAAGATCCTTTTTACTACACTGTAGTTTAGGTATATAGAACAGAGTTTTTTAAATGCTGTTTTTTTAAAGTATTGTTTTGCTGTCTTAATTTAGTACTGCATCAGCATTTTAAAGTTCTGTCACTGATATAAAAATTGACTAGCTTTACATTGAGTTTTGCATTATGTTTGCATCTTAATTACAATAAAGTTTCCTAATACAATTATTTGTACAAGCCTTTCACTATTTTTAGTCCATTCCTAGGCTAAAGGTGCCAAAATGGCACAGATGAGGTAGGAGGTTTGGGGAGAAGAAAAACAGTTCTATTATCTCATTGCCTGGCAAAGGAAAGGCACAACCCTGCAATTTTAATTTTCCAGTTCATTAGAACAGAATGAAGTTCATAAACAAGCTGTATAGGTTAATGCAGGGGTGGGTAAACTATGGCCCGCGGGCCACATCTGGCCCGTTGGTCTGTCCAATCCGGCCCGCCCCTGAAAAAAAATCGCTGGGCGTGGCGTATTGCCCTGCGCCGCGTAGCCCCCAAAGCTGCAAAACAGTGCGGAGCGCTCTCGGAGTAGGAAAGAAAAGAACGTTGCAAAGGCCTCGGCTAAGAGTTTGAAATCACCTTCGAGTGCGACCTCTCCGAAGGTGAGTCCCCGCCGATCCCCCTTTTTTTTCCGGGGCTTCCAGGCTTAAACTTTGCAAAGGCAAAGTTTGCAGGCGGGAGCGTCTTCCCGCCGAGGAGCGGGAAGGGTTCCGCCCGGTGGGCGGGTGGGCTGCTTGGAGCCACCTAAAGCTAGGCCGCTGCTGGTGGAGCCTTGCCCTGCCTTGGTGCCCCGTTTCCCGGCTTGGCGGTCCTGCTCGGCCGGCACTTTAAAAGCCTGCTCCCAGCACCCGAGCAACTTCCCAGCAACTTTCGGCTTCCTTTTAACTCGCGGGCGCTCGTGCCTGGCCCCAAGCCGCGCGGCGGAGGGAAGCCGGAGCGCCGCCGGTCGCCTCCTCCAAGCAGCCCACCCGCCCGCTGGGCTTCCCCTCTGCCGTGCGGCTCGGGGCCAGGCGCGAGCGCCTGCGAGTTAAAAGGAAGCCGGAAGTTGCTGGGCTTTGGGCCGGGCTTCCAGGCTTAAACTTTGCACAGCGCGGCGGAGGGAAACCCGGAGTGCCGCCGGTCGCCTCCTCCAAGCAGCCCGCCCACCCGCCCGCCGGGCGGAACCCTGCCTTTCCTTGGCGGGAAGACGCTCCCGCCTGCAAACTTTGCCTCTGCAAAGTTTAAGCCTGGAAGCCCTTTCGGCTTCCTTTTAACTCGCAGGCGCTCGCGCCTGGCCCAGCCGTGCAGCGGAGGGAAGCCCGGAGCGCCGCCGGTCGCCTCCTCCAAGCAGCCCGCCCACCCGCCCGCCGGGCGGAACCCTTCCCTTTCCTCGGCGGGAAGACGCTCCCGCCTGCAAACTTTGCCTGTGCAAAGTTTAAGCCTGGAAGCCCTTTCGGCTTCCTTTTAACTCGCGGGCGCTCGCGACTGGCCCCGAGCCGCGGGTGGAGGGAAGCCCAGCGGGCGGGCGGGCTGCTTGGAGGAGGGCGACCCAGCGGCGCTCCGGGCTTCCTCTGCCGCGGCTTCGGGGACCAGGCGCGGCGCCTGCGGAGTTAAAAGGAAGCCCAAGGCAGGGGCGTTCCAGGCTTAAACTTTCCACAGGCAAAGTTTGCAGGCGGGAGCGTCTTCCTGCCGAGGAAAGGGAAGGGTTCTGCCCGGCGGGCGGGTGGGCGGGCTGCTTGGAGGAGGCGACCCAGCGGCGCTCCGGGCTTCCCTCCGCCGCGTGGCTCGGGGCCAGGCGAGAATGCCCGCAGTTAAAAGGAAGCCGAAAGGGCTTCCAGGCTTAAACTTTGAACAGGCAAAGTTTGCAGGCAGGAGCGTCTTCCCACCGAGGAAAGGGAAGGGTTCACGCCCAGCGGGTGGGTGGGTGGGCTGCTTGGAGGAGGCGACCCGGAGGTGCTCCAGGCTTCTCCTCCGCTGCGCTGTGCAAAGTTTAAGCCTGGAAGCCCCAGAAAGCCCAGCAACTTCCTAGCAACTTTCGGCTTCCTTTTAACTCACGGGCGCTCACCCCTGGCCCCAAGCCACGCGGTGGAGGGGAAGCCCGGGGCGGGTGGGCTGCTTGGAGGAGGCAACCCGGCAGTGCTCCAGGCTTCCCTCTGCCGCGCAGCTCAGGGCCAGGCGCGAGCGCCCGTGAGTTAAAAGGAAGCCGAAAGTTGCTGGGAAGTTGCTCGGGTGCTGGGAGCAAGCTTTTAAAGTGCCGCCCGAGCAGGACCGCCGAGCCGGGAAATGGGGCACCAAGGCAGGGCAAGGCTCCACCAGCAGCGGCCTAGCTTTAGGTGGGCTTGGATGCCCCTGAGCGCGGTTTGCTGTTTGTTCTCTCCTGGGACTCGCGATTGGAAAGCGTGGAAAGCCTCGGTGTTACTTTGCTTCTGGAAGCTGCTCTTTTGGAAGAGCGCTTCGGTGATCATACCTTGCCAGCTCAGGAGCAATTCCAGTTTTCGCTAACCTCGGTAGCGAAATAAAATCACCGAGTCAATTCAAGCCTTGCAAACTGAGACTTAACTGGCGGGCGAAGAGCTCCTTTCCTTGCCTTCTCTCTTCCCCCTCGAGCGGAGGAAATGGTGTTGGAGAATTGCTTGCTGTAATTCGAAATTGAAACTTCAATTACCCTCCCCACCCAACTAATTTTCCACTTAGCCACTGACTTCAGCATTTGGTACAAGCTTGATTTGATCGAAATTAAGTATTAGGGTTTTTTGTTTTCAAGTTCAAAGAGATGGTGGTTTGGAAGACCAAAATTTTGAACGTTTTATTTAAAAGTCTTTTTTCTCCAATGTAGATTTGGAATGGAAAATCATTTATGTGGGCTCAGCAGAAAGTGAGGAATTCGATCAAGTTTTAGATTCAGTATTAGTAGGCCATGAAGCGCCTCTTTCCAGCGCACCTCGCCTCGCTTCGCGCCTGCCTCTCCTCCTTCTCCTCGCTGGCTCGTTCTCTCTCGTTCCCCAAGCAGCGCCCCTTGCACGAAGGTTACCTGGGAACCTGGGATTGGATCTGTGGGGGTTAATATTCTTTAGGAGGGGTTTCACCCACTAAGCTCCCCCAAAAATGTCGGCTCACATTAAAAAAAGGAAAGTTGATTCTGAATGCCATGTTTTCAACAAGGCATGGACTGCTAAATATTTATTTACGGAAGTCAAAGGCAAAGCCGTTTGCTTAGTTTGTGGTACAGTTGTCGCTGTGTTTAAAGATTATAATCTGAATCGCCACTATGTGACCAAACATGAGGATAAATATAGGAACTTGTCTGACCAAGAGCGAGCAAAGGAGTCGGAGATTTTGCTATCCAAGCTGCAAACTCAACGAACACTTTTTACAAAACTTAGCACATCCAGAGATACAGCTACCAAAGCAAGTTATGTCATATCTCGTAAAATAGCTAAACGAAGTAAACCGTTTTCTGACTGAGAGTTTATTAAAGAGTGTTTGGTGGACTCTGCTGAGCTAATATGTCCAGAGAAAAAAGGGTGCATTTGAGAACATCCCTCTGTCCCGGCGTACTGTGACGAGAAGGGTTGAGGACATTGCAGGAAATTTGGAGTTTCAGCTGAAGAACAGAGCGGTTACATTTTCCTTTTTTACCCTGGCTCTGGATGAGAGCTGCGATGTATGAGACACTGCCCAGCTACTCATCTTCTTACGTGGGATCACTGCAGACTTCAAAATAATGGAGGAACTGGCAGCCATGCAGTCAATGAAAGAGACAACAACAGGAAGTGATTTCCTAACGGAAGTAAATGCATGTTTAGACAAGTTGGGACTGAAATGGGACAAACTTGTAGATGTGACAACAGATGGTTGTCCAAATCTGACGGGAAGAAATGTTGGACTTTTGAAGAGAATGCAGGATAAAGTTATCGAAATTAACCCTGAGCAGAAATTGACATTTTTGCATTGTATCATACATCAGGAAGTGTTGTGTAGGTCGGTATTAAAAATGAACCATGTTGTTGATGTTGTAACTAAAACCGTTAACTTCATCAGAGCAAGAGCACTGAATCACAGACAGTTTGTTGCACTATTGGAGGAAAATGAGTCTGAACATCATGACATCAGCTACCACACAAATGTCAGGTGGCTGAGCCTGGGAAAAGTCCTGAAAGTTTTCTGGGACCTGAGAGAGGAGATCTGGCAGTTCTGTGAGAACAAGGGAAATGACATCCCTCAGCTTTCAGATGCAGACTGGCTGGCAGACCTTAGTTTTGCTGTAGACGTGACTTCTTTGATGAATGACCTGAATGTCAAACTGCAATGCAAGGGCCTTTTTGTGCATGAAATGTACAGCGCAGTGAAGGCTTTCATGAGAAAGTTGCAGCTTCTCTCAAGCCAAATGGGGAACAATATTCTTACTCACATGCCAACACTGAAGGAAGCCAAACCATCAGCTGATCACCTCCACAGATACTCATCCATGTTAGAAACACTGCATGCTGAGTTTTCAAGGCGATTTCAAGACTTCAAAACACTTGAGAGTGAAATGGACATGGTTTCTTCTCCCTTCAGCTGCTATGTGGATAATGCACCCAGTGATGTTCAGATGGAACTCATTGACTTGCAGTCTGACACACTTCTGGCAGCGCACTTTAGGTCTGTCCCACTGCTTGAGTTTTACTCATCGCTCAAAGAGGAGAACTTTCCACACATGAGGAGACATGCTCTGAAAATTCTAGTCCTCTTTGGATCTACCTACATATGTGAACAGACATTCTCAGTGATGAAGTTCAACAAATCCAGACACAGATCCTCTATCACTGATGACCACCTCTCAGCTGTCCTTCGCATAGCCACCTCAGATATTCCGCCAGATTTCAGTGCACTTGTTCAAGCCCAAGACAGACTGGATTTCTCCCACTGAACAGGTAAATGATTCTTATATATAATTTGCTGCATTTTATAATGGGCCCTTTATAATGGCCTTTTATAAAATTGGTTCGGCCCTCGAACGCAGATCTGATTTTCTATGTGGCCCCTGACAGAAATTAATTGCCCACCCCTGGGTTAATGTAACAATAAATGTCAGAAATGCAAATGTCAGAAATTGCTACAAGAGTTTCAGACCAGTGGTGGGATTCAATTTTTTTTACTATCTGTTCTGTGGGTGTGGCTTGGTGGGCACAGCTTGGCTTGGTGGGCATGTCTTGGTGGGCATGGCAGGGGAATAATACTGTAAAATCTCCATTCCCTCCCCACTCCTGGGTGTTGTGGTTAGCCGGCAGGAGGTGCAGATGGCTGAGGAGAGCAAGGACTCTGATGAAGAACCAGGACCATCAGGGAGTGGACTGCTGACTTCAGAGATTGTGGGGGCTGGCAGCAGTGATGAGGAGGTTCCCGAGGAGCCTGTGCCAAGTGCATGTGCACGAAGGATTGCTCGGAGGAAAGAACAATTACAGCAGCACAGGCGACTCGGGAGTAAGGCTGCAAGGTAATGGCCCCTCCCTCAAGAGGATAAAAGCCAGGTTTGGAAAAGTGTTCTTTGCAGAAGGCAAAGAAGCTCTGAAGCTCAGCTTGTGGACATCTTTGTTCATCTTTAGAGAATCTTGTAAATTAGTTCTTATCTCTGGGTTTTTGGAAGCATTGACAAACAACTTGGCAAGGCTCTTTCTTGTCGGAGCTAATTAGTGGAAAGCAGCCTTTTATCTGTAAAGGAACAGAATTCGTTATTAAACCTTTGTCTGTGTTTGCTCTTTGGGAAACTGGTTGGGTCAGAATACTGCAAAATCCCATTCCCTCCCCACCCCACTAACCTGCTTTCCAGCTCTGTTCTCTTGTTCAGGGCAACAAAAGGAGACCCAGCCAATCAGCTGGGACTCGGGAGGCAGAGAATAGATGGGGTGGGGCCAGTCAGAGGTGGTATTTGCCGGTTCTCTGAACTGCTCAAAATTTCTGTTACCGGTTCTCCAGAACTGGTCAGAACCTGCTGAATACCACCTCTGTTTCAGACTAATGTCTTTTAAAAGTTGTGTTTTTAATGCATTTGGTTAGCACAATAATTGGGACCAGAAATTCTGTCCCTAACCTATGTGGCCATCAAGCAGAATGTCACCTGACCTCATTGATTATTGATAGCAATCACAGCAATCTCTGTTGCTGTCATTAAACAATGACTTGCTGGTAATTTTCCAACAACCAAAGAAGTAGGGAACCCAAGAAGAAGTTCCAAGTCCCAGGCAGCTCACAAGCAGGTTGGCAGGCAGGTAAACAAACCACAGGGGGGCAGGGGGAGCCCTTGTGAAGGTGCACAAGGGTCCATCATAGTGATATATAGAAAATGTGTCAAGTTCCTTGGACTGACATATATAGCTTGTCACCTGGAAATTTGTTCTTGATTCTATGAATACAGTTCTACCTAAGACATAGCTGGCTGTAGTGCCTCCAGGCTTCTTGTACACCTGAGGTTTCAATAGAAAACAATACCTGTAACCTAGAGCTGAATTGTGGAGTTGTGGTGCATCTGAGTTTTGTGTTTGCTTGCACTGGCCTTTCATTGCCCAACTAAGTAAACATCATCATCAAGCAAACAACCAAGCTCAGAGAGCACCAAAAATTCCACAGGAATTCCTTCCAGCTACAGATGTGGAGATGGTTTGTTATAAATCATTGGTGTAAAGATTTTTTTAGCCAGCATAGTGTGAGGAGATCCCCCTATCAATCAGCCGTAGGTCACAAGATTGACAGATAGAAGCACAGTTAATAAAATAACACAGATAGTATTTGACTCAAGACCACAATTGGAGGCAGAATTTCTGTTGTTAAGCAAGGCATTTGTTAAGTGAACCACACTCGTGTTTACAATCTTTTTGCCAGAGTTGTTAAGCAAATTGCTGCAATTTAAGAAAATCAAGTTGTCATTAAGCAAATCTTGCTCCCCCGACTTTGCTTGTTCGAAGCTGGTTGGGAAGGTTACAAATAGTGATGAAATAACTGTAGGATACTAAAACCACCATAAATACATGCCAGTTGCTAAGGGCCCAAATTTCGATCACATGACTGAGGGGATGCTGTAACAGTTGTAAGTGTGAAGTCCAGTCATAAATCATTTTTTCAGTGTCATTGTAACTTCAAATGAACTCTAAACAAATGGTTGTGAGTCAAGGACTACCTCTGTTACTACTCTTGCTGTTGATTAGCCTAACTGCACTCCATTTATTTTTATTAGTTTAGATATATAATACAAAAATACAAAAGGAAAATAGGACAGGGAAAAGTGTAGAAAAGAAGGAAAAAATAAAGAAAAGACGTTGACTTCTGACTCCCTTTGGGGCAGTAGAATAGGATAATAACATCAAACCTCAACTTTTTACTTTTACATAATGTACTTTTACATAACTGTGAGTTCATAATCTTAATAAGCATTGATGTTTTCTATTTGTTTATTTTAAAATCCCAAACTCCTGTAGAGAATTAGCTCATCATTTTACAGAAAGGCATCCAACACAAGGCCTGTCTGGCCTCAGCTAGCAAATTTCTTCAAAGAGAAGAGACCCCTGTTAGGGAAGAATAAAGTTCAGGGATTTGGGGCATCTTAAGTAAAGAATGCAGGTCTACATAAAATGTAGCATAAATAAATACTTACTTTCAACCATTCCTAAAAATCTAACAATGCTTTTCAGTAAGTTATTTTTTTATTTGTTATTTTAAAATCAATATTAAAATGTATTAACAGAGGAAACGCAATTCCAGTTTTGAGGGAAATCAACACTATTTTTAGAAGTGGGCAAAAAGGATTAAGCAGAGAAAAGGCCTCCAGCAGAGAAAACTGAAGTAAGAATAAAAATGGTGAAATTATATCAGATGAAAACTGAGGATGGAACGTGAAGCTTTATTTTAGAGATGTGTGGAAGAATGATGTGATATGTGAAGGAGTGAATCAGAAATGAACGAATGTGAATGTCCAAGGGAAAAAAAATGATGAAAAGGAAATACAAATATTTTGTACAGAGAAATGTTGATGTAGATTCGTCATTGGGCATATATTCAGGTATGGATATGGTTTGCTTATGGAAAAGCTGTGTGGCTTATGAAATCTCGAGATGGACCTCTCAATTGGACGAACAATGTTATTTTTTTCCCCTTCCCTACATAAGAAAAAGTAGCAAGGATGAATGCCTTTGTCTGTTACTAAGCCTCCCTGGGAAGATATTAGAAAGCCTGAGAAATGACAATGAGCACAATTCAAGTGGCACAATGTTATATTGAGCAAAGGGCACGGAAACAAGATTTCTGCCCTTCAGGAGGTCCCTGAAGAATATTTGAATGAGAATGTTAACAGTAGGGTTGTGTGTATGTGTGTGTGTGTGTATAGACATGTTGACAGTTGTAACTATATGGCCACATGATAGCAATATTTTCTTGGCAACCATACAAGCACATTTGAATTATACGTTTGGTATCTTTATTCCAAACCTTATTTTATTTGTAATTCTAAAACTATATAAAAATAGAGAATGTTTTGCTTTGGTATCTATGTGGTCAGCATTCATCAAATCACACTGATGAAGCTGTCACTCTCGATTCATGCTGAAAGCCCAATTATGTGAACCAATTTCAACACCCCCTTTGGCTAGTTGGCTGCATTTTAGGCCACTGATTTATTGCTGTCATTGACTGGGCTTTCCAACTTGGATCCACCTTGTTACAGCTGTACCTGTTTCTCTTTGGGAAACTTTTGAGAATCTGTTCTCTCACTCACATCGGACTCTTCTTAAAAAATGGTTTGAAGGAAGGAGCTGATGCAGTCTGCTGAAGGCCATTTCAAGTCCTCTCCCCATGTGATTCACAGAAGCGTCACTTACAAAGTAGACATAGTGTGCCAGCAGGAAGCAAAGAAGTTTTTGCACTCAAGCCTTGTGGACATTTGGAATATCATTTGAAAGTACTGGGGGCCTTGATGCTTAGATCCTGTGCTTATTCCTATTTGCCTTACACCAATCAGAACAGCTGGAAGGAACCTTGGAGGTCTTCAAGTCCAACCCCCTGCTTGTTGTGATTCGCCAGCAGCAGGTGTGGACAGCTGACGTCTCGGAGAGTGAGGATTCAGATGAAGGGCCTGCGTGTGATGCAGGGATGAGGCCAGGACCATCAGAGAGTGGAATGCTGCCTTCGGAGATTGTGGAGGCTGGCAGCAGTGATGAAGAGGTCCCTGAGGAGCCTGTGCCCAGTGCGCATGCGCGCAGGGCTGCTCAAAGGAAAGAGCAGCTACAGCGGCACGGGCGACTCGGGAGTAAGGCTGCAAGGAAATGGCCCCTCCCTTAAGAGATAAAAGCCAGCTGAGAAACCGGAGTTCTTCGCAGGAAGCAAAGAAGTTTTTGCACTCAAGCCTTGTGGACATTTGGAATATCTTGGTTTGTGTTTGGAGACTCTTTGTGTTTGAAATATTTCTTAGTAACTTTATCTTGTGTTCTTGGCAGCCTTGCACAACCTTGGCAAGGCTCATTCTTATCAGAGACAATTAATTTGAAACAGTCTTTTAACCATGAAGGAATGGAATTCGTAAAGAATCATTAAAAGGTTTTGCTGTTACCTCTGTTTCATGTTTGTTTCCTTGGAACAAGGTTTGGGTCAGAACACTGCTCAAGCAGGAAACCCTATATCATTTCAGATAGGTGGCTATCCAGTCTTTTCTTTAAAACCTCCAGTGATGAACCCTACAACTTCTGAAGGCATCCTATTCCATTAGTTAATTGTCCTCACTGCTAGAAAGTTTCTCCTTAATTCCAGGTTGCTTCTCTCCTTTATTAGTTTCCATCCATTGTTTCTTGTCTTGCCTTCTGGGGCTTTGGGAAATAAGTTGTCCCCCTCTTCATTGTGGCAGCCCTTCAAATACTGGAATACTGCTATCATGTCACCCATAGCCCTTCTTTTCCCTAGACCCAATTCTTGCAACCATTCATGTGTTTTGTCTCCAGGTCCTTAATCGTCTTAGTTGCTTTTCTTTGCACTTTTTCCAAAGTCTCAACATCTAACCAACCCTTTTCCATTTATTCCCCCCACCCCTGTTTTTTCTCTAAATGCTTAAATTCAGAGTTAAAACTTCTCCCATTAAGAATTGAAGGACCCAGTGAATGCCATAAAACTTAATACCTGAAAAACAGCTTTTAAAAAGTAGTTCAGAAAGTGATTAAGAAATGAATCTTGGTCAAACTTTCATGTCTGTATAGGCTACAACTCTGAGCTTAATAGGAATCCCATGACTCTCAGCCACTCAGGTCTTCAACCAGCCACAGAAATCTCAGTTCCTGCAGTCTACTTGCAAGGAGCAGCTGTCTGGAGTACATGTGAGTGATCATACCATCTCTGCCTTCTCAGAAGAGATTTCATTGACCAAGGTCCATCCTTTGACCAACAATCATCCTTGCTTCTTCAGCAATGTCTACTTCTCTATGTCCTCACCAGACAAGTCTTATTTCCGCTGGTATGTAGATCAGTAAGAGTCCTTGTCTTTTACAGTAAATATATAATTGGGATATCCATAGCTGTTTCTTGCTTTAGGTCTTCATCAACCTTGATATTGATAAAAAGTTTTTATGCACTAAAGAAGTATTCATCAATTGATCTATCTTGGGTAATAATAGATCGAAATCAATACGCTGAAATTAGTATATGACCAATATATCTCTGGACATGCGAGACAACTGTGTGGCTTTCTAAATTACAGGAACATTTTTAATGAAAAGTTAAAGTTACATCTTAATTAACACTTCAGAGTAATCCTCATTATATTCTAAATGTAAATAATTAGTTACAATTGATTTTCTCTAAAGATATAATTAATCCTTATTATATCTAAGAAAGATATATTAACAGAAGATACCGTGCTAACTAGGCTGGTTTCTTTGAGATCTCTCTTGCATCTCTTCCAGAAGAATTGCTATCTTCTCAATGTTTTGCTGATACTGTGAGTCATCTGAAAATCAATTTTACTACAGAAAAAAAATGAATTTTCTGGCACCTCATGCCTGCTATCAGCAAAACTCTAAATAGATGGCAGCTCTTCAGCAATCTCTGAATCTCAGCATTCATATCCCCCTACAGTACTGGGATGCACATTAATATTGCCCTAACAAAGCAGAAGACTAATGTAATACCATAGTTAAAAAAGAGAAGTGGAAAATAGCTGCTTCAAATATCAGTTTGGTTATGAATTCAGTGAGTAGGATTGACTAAGCTTCTCTCCTTTAATATCCTCCACACCAGGCCACACTCACCCCATCTGTAATGAATGAAATTGTCCTATCAAACATAGACCTTGTTGCTGTTCCTTTCTAGACAAGAGACTCATTATTAAGTCCTATGCAGAAGCAATCTAAGTAGGGGAAAATCTTGTCTGAAGGAAAGTGTAATTTGCCTTGAGTAAACAACCTTCTTGAAATTCTTGAGACTTCCAATGAATTTGTCAAGCAAAGAACCGAGAGTTCATAGCAGCATACTCATCACAGGCTCTGCTATGGCTGCTGATTGCAGAATCTGACTCATCTTAGTCATTGCTGGCGAGAAAGTGTTTAGACCCTAACACTGGGCCAATTGCAGAGGTGGTATTCAGCAGGTTCTGACCAGTTCTGGAGAACCAGTAGTGGAAATTTTGAGTAGTTCGGAGAACCGGCAAATACCACCTATGACTGGCCCCGCCCCCATCTATTATCTGCCTCCCAAATCCCAGCTGATTGGCTGGGTCTTCTTTTGTCGCCCTGTATACAGGAGAACGGAGCTGGAAAGCAGGTTAGTGGGGTGGGGAGAGAATGGGATTTTGCAGTAACGTTCCCCCAGGAGTGGGGTGGGAATGGAGATTTTGCAATATTCTTACCGTGGAGTAGGGTAGGAATGGAGATGTTACAGTGTCCTTCCTCTGCCGCACCCACCAAGCCACACCCACCAAGCCACGCCCACAGAACTGGTAGTAAAAAAAAATTGAATCCCACCATTGGCCAGTTGGTTCTAATACTAGAGGAAGCCATTCATGACTGATCAACTTTCATCAGCATGGCAAAGGATCAGTCCCCTTGCTCTGGGACTGGAAAACTGAATTGATTTTTTTCCGTAAAAATAAGACTAAAAGGTTAATTGAAAATACCATCAGGCTTTCTCAACAAGCTATCCCACTAGAAGCTGACCAAACAGGGATGTAAGCACACATTGCTTTGATTCATAGTAATATTGTAGAAAAGCTAATGAAACCATTATGAAATAATCCCAGGGAGATTTCTGCCTGAAAGGCCCATTTATGGCAAAATCAAGGTTTATATTCTTGCTTATTTTCTCATGTGTTCAGAGCATAACAGGGTTGAAATTGAGTTTGAGGATCATTTCCACCTATCACTTCAGTCTGATTTCAGTCTGTTTCTTTCTGACCTTGTAAAAATTGTCTCTCATTCTCCAGTTGATTCAATTCCCATTTCATTACTTTTCTTTCTCCTTGCACATCCTCCATGTCCATTTCCTTTCTTCTACCGATCTGTTTTTGTCTTGACATATCACTGTAGTACAGGCACAATAGTATGTATATGCATACTTACATTTCAGTCTTCCCAGTGTTTCATAAATTTCATATAATACCATGTTCCTTGAAATGAGCCAGGCTAGGTCAGAAAAGCAGAGGGGATGGAGGATAGGCTTGTCTGTCTTAAATAAGACCGTAATTCATTCTCAATTCCTGAAAGTTCTTATTCTTTTTAAGTTAGAGCAATTTCTAAGTTAGCCATCTCTGCATAATTCAATTCAACTTTTCTATAGCCTTTTGCTGGAAAGTCGCCCCCCCTCCCCCCAAAATATAAGGTTGTGGTGATACTTTTGAAGTTATCTGAATGTTAACTGTTATTTACATCTTTTTATGTCAAAAATGAAGTCGCTTTGGGCGTTCTGATGCTTTCCTATTATAAATCATAGTTGAAGATTTTATCAAATAGAATCTCGAATTAGTTCAAATTGAATCTTGTTGCCTTTATAACCTGAATCATATATTTGAACTGAATCCTGCTACCGTTAAATCTGAAATTGGATCTTGGCTAAATTAACATATCTGCACCATTTTTGTAGTGAGTCACTAGAGGGAGATATTTCTATATTTGCACAGCATAGAAACAGATTTTGTTTCAAAACATTTTATTTACTGAATAAGGTTTTGCTAGTTTCCAGCTAAACAACTAACACCTTCTCTGTACGTGTTGATTTATCGCTTAAAGATAGATTTGCTTCTATTTGTCTTTGAAAATTGATTCATGCACAGAATAAGTTGCTTTTAACCTTTCCTTGTACATAGAAAAGTGAACTTTTCTCCAAGTGAAACAAAGGGACTTAGAAATAAATAATAGTGATTTTATTTCAAATGTAGTGCTATTTCCGATGCACTCAGGAGTACAGCTAACTGTAGGCAATTTCTGTACTCAGTACCAAATAGCTGATATAAATATATTAACTAATAAAAATAAATCACTAACTTTTTTTTAAGGGGGAAAACAGTGGTTGGTAAAAATGCAAAAGCTTGGTAATTTTCCAGCCACTGAAATATACAATTTATCTTGGACAATGGAAAATCTCCATATATAGACATTTAACTGTCCCAGATTCTCTATATCTTTTCATGGCAGGTTCTTTTTAATAAGAGAGTAGATGGATTCGAGAAAGGTTATTTTCTTTTCCTTTCTTTTGGTACCAAGCAATTAGTAATAGCAATGCCATTGGCAAAAAGTCCCAAAGTATTGTCTTGGGGCAAGGAATTGAATTTCGGAAAGATTTAAGGAAACTTTGAAGCTGTATCTGATATCTCAGATTCCTTTTCTTTCAGCTTCGGCTGTGAACAAATTAAAAGGCCTGGGGGAAGTTACTATTTTTGTTATACTCAGCTCCCTCCCTCTCCTTTGTAGAATTGGCATAATGATATTAAAATATTAACCTATCATACAACATTGTGGAACAGGGTCCTTAGACAAATATGTAAATTTATCCAAACATCTGAAAGAAGTATGAGAAAATGGAAAATAATGGAAACATCATGGTGCTGGTTTTTTGCCCTTTTTTCATCATTGCTTGCCTTTCCTTTAATCAGAAACACACAAAAACAGTCTCTGTTTTAGAGTGTTACTGGGGTTTGGAATAGAAGATTTCCAAGACTTCCAACTCTCTTACTCTGTTATTCTGTTAAGATGGTTAGTGACATAATATACTAAACTATGATCCATGTTTCAGTCCCCATGTGCCATGGAAGTCACTGGGTGGATGGTGCTGCAGGAATGGTTGTGTGAATAAAATATGGAAAGACTGAGCTCCCCAAAGGAAATATGGTGTGTGGTTCAGTGGGGTTTTGTTTCTTTCTTCCTATTCTAGACAGCAATTTCTACCCTCAAACCATGTTTTGAGGTCCTTGAATTCCTTTCCTTTCTCCAACCCACAGCAGCAGCAAATGCCTTCTGACTCAAGCGTGCTCTCTTTCATCATCCCCCAGGCTCAGGGGTCTGTCTTTCTTTGGGGGAGGAAGCCCCTTCTCCGTTGAGCTGCTTTCTTCTTTCTCCCCACCATCAAGGGTAAGATGAGAGACGGGGGTATTGATGGGTCCCTGACCTACAAGTGCTAACATGTACAATAGCTTTGTGCAAAGTTTTCTTTCCAGTGAAGGACCACGCCTGACTGGATAGGACCATGACAAAAGGTAAACATGGTTTAATCTAAGTTTAATGTAATAGAGTCAATGAGATTGTTCAACATCATTTCTTCCTAGATATATTAAAAAAAAACATTGAAGTGGTCTGGAAAAGCCAAAATCAACTGGGGAAGCTGCATGTTTCCCCTTTGCTTATTCTTCATTTGGACAATTTTATTTTTCTCTCCATAACTATGCTCCTGCCTGCAATATAGATCATTCAACCTGGTGACCACCAGATATAGTCTAAGATGCCACATCCACAGCTCAAAGGTAGCATGGAGAAATGACTAGACTCCCTATAAAGTAAACAGCTGAGAAATATCTATATACATCCATAGATTATGCACACAGATATTTATTTATTTATTTATTTGATTTGCCAATTGTTTACAAGATAATAAGTATAAGTGTATACATAGTTGTGAATACATGAAATGGGTACATATAAGAAAAATAAAAGAAGAATAAGAGAAACAATAGGACAGGGACGGTAGGCACGTTGGTGCGCTTATGCACGCCCCCTGTCTGTAGGTAGGTAAGTATATTTTTTGTGATGTGTTTTATGGGCCATTTTTAACACAACGTAATTCCCCTTCCTTGGTCTCCTATGCTGTGGTCATCAAATGTAATTGCTATGGACCTCTGAGATCTGAATGTAATTAGTAGCTAATATTTTTTTTTTTTTTGCTTTACCCTTAGGCAGTATGGACGCCTTTGATGACTTCCCTCCTCCTGGTACATCAGACAATAATGCATGATATTGATCTCATTGCAGTGCAGATTCATGCTGTAATATTGATAGCCAATTACCGTGTATCTGAGCGCCGAAGTTTTGGAAAGTACAACTTCTGGTTGAAAGAACTAATTAACTGCCCATCCTAGTATACATTCTTATTGGGTTTTTCTCAAGGTAGGATGCAGGAAACATGGTGTGTGGAGGCAAAAGCTGCTGTTCCAATTTTAAAAGATAAAACTGAAGGTTTGCGATTACAGATGCAAAGGGTAGTGTTTCAAAATTATTCTCGCACATTGTTTACATTTCTTCAAATGTGGGACACAGCTCAGAAGAGACATCAGGAGGTTAGTAATAAGACAGCAGAATATTCCATACCTTGGTTTCTCTTGCCATTTTGCCCCGGGTACTGAAGTTTTCTTTCACCAGCTGCAAGTTTTGGCTTCACCAACAATGTAAAACAACACGGGCATTATATCAACTGCCAGCTACCAGTCTGAAGTCAGTACTTCCCATTGAGGTGCAATAAAGTCTCCCCTTAAGTAGTAGTGAGGAACTTGGCAAAACAGTGGGTCTAGAGCAGGGGTCTCCAACCTTGGCCACTTTAAGACTTGTGGACTTCAACTCCCAGGGAGTTGAAGTCCACAAGTCTTAAAGTGGCCAAGGTTGGAGACCCCGTTCTAGAGAACCGGTGAGTTCAGTGGACTTGCAGACCCAAGCTAAAAAAAACAACAACCCAGTTTGATCACAGTACTACTTTACATTGTCCTCATCCCTGGGAATGGTCGGCTTTCAAAAGCCATGTAACATTTGGCCTAGGCATTGATTGTTCCCAGCTATGGCCCATTTCAAATTTCAAAAGTCTATTTTTGCAATGACAGATGTTGCCACAACTGCATCTCTGAACACCTGATTCCTCTGAGTACTGTTCCATGTAGGCAGCCATGAGTCAGAAGTTGGGGAGAGACAGGGGTGGAATTCTACTCGTTTGGACTGGTTCTATAGAACCAGTTGTTATGATTCTGCGCAGTTCGGAGAACCAGCAAATTGTGCCCCTGGCTGGCTGCTGCAGGCCCCACCCAGGCTCCGTTCTTTTCCTTCCTGAGCCCCAGAGAAGCCTTCTGGGAGCAAAAGCCCCCCCTTCGGAGGCTTCTCTGAGTCCCAGGAGGCACAAAATGAGCGGTTTGCTGCAAAAAAGGAAGCCACGCCCACCCAGTCACATGGCCATGCCCACCTAGCCACACAAAAATTTGAACCCCACCTCCAGGGAGAAACCATGTAACTCAACAGCACAGGGTATTCTTTGATTGTAGACAGTCCTAAATGCAACCACTGGCCGAACTAGGGAAAGCTAGTTTGCAAATGGAGAGTGCCTGAACTGGGAGAAAGTCTCTTCCACTAAAAACTCCCAACGTTTATAGTCTAGAAACATTCCATCGCATAATTAAATCCAAAGCAACGAACAATTTTTCCCCCAGTAATGTAGACAATGGTAATCATGCAAACATAGCTGGGGAATTAATTATTTCTTCTTGCCACCCTAAACTCCCTGCCACCCTAAACTCAAGCAACATTATCTTTTGAATGCAGAGAATTACAGCGCTCCTTTGTGAAATCAGTCTGAGCTTAACCTTTTCTCACAATCTCGTAACAAGTTTAAAAACTGAAAATTGTTTGAGAGATTTGACTGGTGTGGCTTTCTCAGAATGGAATCTCTGGAACAAGACCGGTTATTGAATGTCCACCTGTCATGTGGCTCCTAATGACTGCTGCCATGTGATAAGCAGTGAGGTGCAGAAATGTATGGCTAAAGGCCATGATGGCAGGTTTCCTGCTTGTATAACTAGTTGATGTCAGAGTTAAACCTGGATTTATCACTATCCACCATTATGGACATAAGCTCAGAGTTTCCAGTCCAAGTGGATTATTCCACAGTAATGAAGGATGATTGCCTCCCTTAAAAATAGATTAAGATACTTAGGATTTGCTATATCCAGGATCTGCTGAACCTGACCAGCTTCATTACTGTGTTAAGAAGGTCAAAACATAAAGCATAGAGTACAACAAAGGGGAAGTTAGAAACATAATATCTACTCAATAATGTTCTTAACAGAACTTCCTTCCTTCTTTCCTTCCTTCCTTCCTCCTCCTCCTCCTCCTCCTCCTCCTCCTCCTCCTCCTCCTCCTCCTCCTCCTCCTCCTCTTCTTTTCTTTCTTTCTTGATTTATCTTTAAATAAGAAAGCAGTGGCAATGCTAGCATCAAGCTCAGAGATTTGAAAAGACCTTTAAAATGCTTTTTGTTAAAAATAGCTCAGTGCATTCTGCTTTTTATTGGTAATTCTTTATCACCGATGTATTGAGCACTAACTGTACAACTACAAATTACTATTGCAATGTCTCTGTCCATATACTAATACCATATGTGTTTTCTTTTTTACCTGCCTGTTTATTTTTTTAATGATTAATTTAAAAAGAATGCCACCATTTTCTTTACTGTTTGGTTTCAATCCTTTATTTATTTATTTATTTATTTGCAATTTTGGTGCACTGCAGCAGCATTTCTCTGACATTTTAAAGGAACACATGTTTCACAAATGTCAAGAGTTGAGTCTTTAAATTGCCTTTTTCTGCTGGTTGATTGCCTTTTCAACCATTGTTGCTTGTTATTTGAGTATACCTGAATTATAGCTTTCGCCCATAGAGATCCACAGACGGGAATAGAGGAATACTGTACCGGTCTACAACCATAGTAAACTGAAATTTAAACTGAATGGAGGGAATGTGCGTCATTGTGTCAGAACGCAAACTCCACCCCTGATTGATTTGCATGCAGCACTGGGGAAAGCTTATTGTATGTATTCTCACATCACCATGAACATTGTGTCCTTTGAGTGTCATTGTGGTTAGCGGTGGACACCTCTTATCTCATCATTTATATGCTAGGGTGGTTTTGGCAATAGTTTTGTGAAGGAAAGGCACTTTTTAAAAGTATATACAGTTTTGTATACAATGTTTTGTTCTTACTTTCTTTTTCCCCAGTATAAGCTCAAAGGGTTTTAAAACAAGGCATAGTGCACCTTTCATTAAAGACAACAATGTAGGTTGGAATTTTCAGAAATATTTCATGGTCTTCCTAGATCGCGTGGTATATTTATAACAAGCTGCTTACTGAACAGACAGTGCATAAAGAGATTTGCCATACAGGCTGCAAAACAGATACTGTTTTCAGTTGCTGCAATTCATTGAAAAAAATAACCACACTGGTTAGATGATTCCAAGTGGACAAAAATGAAAAATAGATGCAGCAGTACTAATGCCTGTGGATTATGAATTCTTCAAGGACTCCATTTAGCATTATTATTGCAAGCCAGAAAGCAAACCCTAACTTTGAACTTCAATCTAGAAATGTAGGTTGGTAGCACTCATACAGTTAATGCCCTTAGCAACCATTTCATTCCCACTTGGCACAGGAGTGTTGAACAGATAAAATGCATTTTGTTGACAGACTTTATATGGATTTAATGATGCAGGATAAGAGATAAAAGCAAAGACTCATAGGTGTTATTTCTGCCTGATTTTTCAAAATGACCATATTCCAACTTGCTAAACAAAAACAAAAATAAGTATACTAGTACTATGTGTGTGTGTGTGTGTGTGTGTGTGTATTTGTGTGTGTGCTGTGAAAGAGAGAGAGAGGGAGGGAGAGGGAGAGAGGGAGGAAGGGCAGAGAGGGAGAGAGAGGGGGACTGAATTAGATAATAGAAAACTGTTTTAATAATTAAGAAACGGTTCATTCCCTTTCCTCTGGAAGTCAGTTAAGTTCAGTTTCTAGATGTTACATTGATTGGGAGAAATAAGAAATATAGTTTGAGCTGGAAAAGATTAACAGGGGAAGAAAAAAAATAGTAAGACATCAACAGGATCTCCAGAACAGAAGAGAGACAACAGAAAAATGGAATAGAGAATAATGAAGAATAAATATTTGGGGTTGTTTCCCATCTCGCTTTATTTTAAACTTGTTTGTGTTTACTTTACACCCCACTCTGAAGGATTTCTTACTGGGGAAAAACATATTGATTCAAAATGTTCTTGTAACATTGCTTGCAATGATCTTACATTTAATCTTGACACCTGTGGGATCAGGTGCTGAGCTGTGGGAATGGTTTCAGAAAGAAAGAGACCTTCTGCTTAGCAGGGGTTTCTCCCTATTTTCCAACCGTCCCCTCTGTTTATCACTCTTTTCCTAACATCAAACAAATTGTCTTCTACATTGTCTTCTCCTTACTGCTCCTGTGATTGCTTGTCTCTTGACTCTTCTTTTCATCCCCTTTCTAACTTATGGTGATATCAGCAGGAATTCTGTGAGTGTACATTTCTTTCATGCAGATGGATTAGAAGAATCGAGCACTCTATAACTCACACTTACTCTGGGTCAGTTTTTTCCCTTTACCAAAGGAGAGAATGAAAGATAAATTTACAGACAGAAAAGTTGGCTGTTCTTGAAAGCAATTTCTTCTGTTGCTAGAAATGATGCAGGAAAAATGGAATAGAGAGTAGAGTAGAGTAGGGTAGGGTAGGATCGAATAGAATAGAATAGAATAGAATAGAATAGAATAGAATAGAATAGAATAGAATAGAATAGAATAGAATAGAATAGAATTCATTATTGGCCAAGTGTGATTGGACACACAAGGAATTTGTCTCTGGTGCATATACTCTCAATGTACACACAGGGTCTGCTGAATAGCGGTTTGTATGGTCTGCCTATAAAAGATGCTTTGTGGTTTAGAAATCACAACAGGTCTGAATGTCCAATCCATATGTTCGTAGCTAGCTTTCTTCTTGTGCAGAGCATCCCAATATAAATAACATCTGAAATACAAAATAAGGACTTTTTTAATTTCTAAAAAAACAATGATCCTTGGAATAATCTCCTGCATTTTTCCCCCAAAATGCATTTTTTTCCAAAATGGCTGCAACTAACTACAGATGTTGATTTTAGACATTTCAAAATGTGATAAAACTTTGGGCCAGCCCAGCATCACTAAAGAAGTTCAATTCAGCTATTACAAAAGGACAGAGAGGCAAGACTGTCACAAATTAATGCATACAATTGTGAGAAATAATTCCGCAGAGCTAACCTAATGATGAAAGGTGATATTTGTTGCTTCAGGAAATGACGGGTGGGAATTGTGATGGGAATAACAGGAACCAAATCGCTCAGGAACATCAGTGTAAAGTCTTGATTCTAAAAAAAAGAAAGACATATTTACTGCAGACGAACATTAGGAAAGGGAAAGTAAAATAAAAATAATAAACCCTTGGTATAAATCTAGGGTGCTTATTACACTGGGCAAAACTGTGCATGTACAGTTCTGCCATTGCCCCTCCAAAAGCATTTTGCAGACGTGGAAAAGCTGCAGGAAGAGATAAGCCAAATTATCAAGGGACCGGAGAAACTCCCATATGAGGAAAAGTACTAATCCTCAGGGCTTTTCGACTTAGAATAAAGAGAAGGAGGACATGAGAGAAATACGACAAATTAGGCATGGTGTGGAGCAATTAAAATAATATGCGGTGAATTCAGAGTCATCCCAGTGAACTGAGTAATCAGAAGTACAGCTTCATCCAGCACATAAATGAACTGTGGAATTCGCTTTGTTTTATATAAGCGACGGCCACTGATTTAGGTCATTTTAGAAATCAATCACACACATTCTTGGAATATATCACTAGCTGCTAATGAGTTCCACTATCAGAGAGCCTGAGGCTTCTCAATCAGTTCCTGAAGGGAGGGGGGGGGAAAGCAACAGGATTATGGCCATAGCTCCATCTCATTGACAGGAGAGTTTTCATTGGCCGGTGGATCGCTGGAGAGGCAGTGGCATTTGTACGTTGGAAGAGACAGAATTCTGGTTTTAATCTAATAAGACTCTTCATACGATTTCATCCTTATCTAGGAGACCGCTTTGCCGTTTAATTAGCCTGAGTTCATATGCTGCACTTAGTTCTATCTGAAATCATTGGTTTCTTTGTGAAATGCTATTTGCTTCACTGGAGCCAATCTTTCTTTCTTCTTTGGTCAATAAGGCCACACCATGGCTAGGATTCATCTGTATGCATTTACTCAAACTCTCATGATCATGACCTTGATCTGGGTGAAATGGGGCATCGTTTGAACTAAGATATTTCAAATGGTCTAACTTACAGAATGTATCCCAATCTGGGACCGATGACTCACAAGGGAATAAATATTTCTGTGGCTGTTTCAGTACCACCAGCTGCTGCTGCTGCGCTGCTAGGCTGCTGCTGCTGCAGTCACATGATCTTCATTTTCAATGTTCTGTGACAATTTCCCAGCCATTCTTGCAATCCCTTGTTCCTCCCCCAACCAGCAGGAGCCAGTTACCTATCTGCTGGAAAGAGAAGGGAAGGGGAAAGATTTCTGATGCTCTGGATAGTTTCCCTTGAGGAAACTCAGTGGGGAAGTCAGCAGGTAGTTGGAAGTTCTTCCTGCTCCCACTGCTTTTTTGCCTAAACATTGTCATTCTGTTTCCTTGTTTAGGTAAAGGAAATATCTCTGAAATGATGACCCAATAGGGCATGGGTTTTCTCCTCATCTCTCGCTCTTTCTCTACTCTTTCTTCAGTGTGAACAGTTTCAACTACTATTACATCCTACAATATGCAATCTCTTGAAAAATGATTGCTTGCTCTCTGGCTTACACTGAATCTTTTTCTTCCAACCATTAACAAGTCCTTACATTTTCTTACTGAAAATAAATACTATTGAGTTTAATGGAACATTGCAAAGGTCCACTGATTTTCAACCAGTGGTTTGAAGCTACAATCCTATATAATTTACTTAGGGAAAAGCTTCAATTAATTCAGTGGAATAAATAGGTAGAATATTACACTTTGAGACCATCAGATTTCAATATTATATTCCTGCAGGAAAATCAACCTTCATTGAATATTTTTATTACAAAATATATACATAGTGAAATGGCTTGTCAACTTCCTCCCTCCCTCCGTCCCTCCCTGCTTTCTGACTGGCTCAGACAAACTAAGGATTGTTTAATGATTGTTAATTTTGACACAAAAATAAACATCTGTTCTTCTGAGAAGAATTATAAACACAATCTGCCTTCCTAGTAATAAATTACCCAGTGATTTCTGTTCTCCTTACTTATATAGATATTTATAATGACATTTACCTGTATTGTGAAATGCACACAACTCTTTTAGAATGCAGTCTGTCATCATTCCATTAGTTTGTGCAATGCTGGAGATCTTTGCTGTTGTTGATGGGTGCTATATTGGGGTAAATATAGGGAGTTACTATAAAACATATATTTAGATTAGTTTTATAAGCCTGTCTTAAATTTATGGTGAAGAAAGATTATGAGAAACCGTATTGTTCTTTTGAGAAACAAAATCCACTGATCTTTTCTGAAATATAATATTGGTCTCACTTAATTTTTCTCTTTTCTGGTGGACTGAGGAACCAATGTTGGTCCAATCATCCAAGAAATCAAGTCCATTGTCTTGGGCGACACAATGTAAATAGTGCTTATCACTCCAGCTTCATCTCATTCAAACCTATTTCTGCTTCTTTTGCACATGGCGGTTCATCTTACAAACGGAGACACAAACAGAGACACATTTTGTCACAAAATCCTATATGATATAACCAACTTTCCTGGAATATTTCTTACTCACAAGGGGATGCTCTTGTCCTATTTATGCTATTGTCAGCCACCTGAATGTATCCTAAAAATCTAGCCTTCTCCACTCATCATTTCAACTGGGAATTCTGGGAACGCTAATTCCAACCTATCTGAAGAGCACTATGTTTTGGAAGGCTGCCATAGCAAAAAAAAATACAATTGAGGTGGACTGAAAACATGTCTGGAGACTGTATGTTAAAATCTGGATTCTCCCCCCCACCCTCCCCCACCAAAGAGAACAGAATAGATCCATTGACTTTTATAAAAGGTACAAGCTAAAAAGCGTATAAGCAGATACAGCACTTTAGATTCTATCCTATGACATGTAGCATCTTATAATATGTATTAATTTGTCATAGTTGCAGGAAAAATCCAGCAGTGTCCTTTTCTAAGCTGAGGAAATGTACTGGAAACAGCGATAGCTATAGATTAATGCTGACTCTGCACTTTGGGCAAATACAAAAGAAGGTACCCAATTGAGAAATCACAGGCGCATTCCAGAAGAAATACAAGGAAAGTTAGTTGTGCCTGATGTCCAGGGCATAGCATCAGCAGCGTCAACCATCAGAAACACAAGAATGGGCTAAAAAGCAAGCAACTGATGGCATGCAGGCTCAGCAAAACCAGGCATTGCCAGAGACCCAAAAGTACAGGTAGTCCTCAACTCATTACCACAACTGAACCCAAAATATATATCACTAAGCAACTTAAGTGAATTTTGTCCTGTGTTATGACCTTTCTTGCCACGTTTGTTATGTGAATCACTGCCGCTGTTAAGTTACTAATGTCAACTCATAAAATATTTCTCTGGTCTTTTAGAGTTGCCAACAGAAAGGGAGGGGGGAGTAGTGTAGCAGCTGCAAAAACTTTCGGTGGATGTTTTCATAGATAGTTTCCTGGCGACCATCGTTTCTGCCTGTGCAAAATTCTAACTGGGAGGGTATGATTGATGACTCTTGGCTATGGATGTGTCCCATTGGAGAATAGGAATTATGATATACCCAGGGAGTGGGGGAAAACCAGGGTCAAGGGTGACAATGAATGATGTGTCTCAGAGTCGGCTACACCCAGGCAGCACCAGCATGTCTTCTCCTAATAAACCTTCTTTGAGCTTTGAAAACCAAGCTAGAGAATCATGTTTTAAATGGGGGTAACTACCAGAGCCCTGACAACTCACATGATTGCTATCTTAATCTGGCTTCCCCATTGACTTTGCTTATCAGAAGGTTGCAAAAAAAGAGATCATGTCACCCTAGGACACTGTGACCATCATGAATATGAACCAGTTGCCAACCATCTGAATTTGGATCACATCGACGTGGAGATGTTGCAACGGTTGTAAGTCTGAAAAGCAATCACAAAAGCAATCCTTTCTTTCGGTGCCATTGTAACTTCGAACAGTCACTTGATGGATGGTTGTAAGTCGAGGACTACCTGGAGTCCAGGAATCATACACCAGAGTCCCACAGTCCCAGAGCAAAGTAAGAAGAAAGAATAGAGTAATGTAGGCCTAATAGAGGGGAGTGGTTTCCAATGGAGAGGCAGTTCCTGAGCCTTCCTCTAAAGAGGGACTCAGTTAGCAACGTTGTCCCACATGCTTCTTGATTGAGTAGGTTGCCTTTGGTCCTGCTCACATCTCGGGGTTCGTGCCCTGCCAGGCTCTGGGTCCTCCTCATTTGAATCTGCCCTCCCCTATTCTTGATGATTTCCTGCCAGGTCAGTTTTAGGGCGTGAATTGTCTGCTGGCTGCCAAGGCTGACAACTTGGCAGCCAGCAAGCTCCTTAGCCTCTAACTCTAAGGAGTAAGAGAAGACCATAGCCAGCGCTGCTCCTCACTGCAATGGATGAGGACACGTCCAAATGATTCAGCATTTTCTTTGTTTGTTGATCTTCTCATATGCCCCTCAGCCACAAGACTTAAAATGCTGTATTCAAATCAGTCTCTCGAGCGCAGCGCTACTGACGTCAATGAGGCTACACAGTTGTGTGTTATTGGGGAATATTGGTCTTTTATGAACAGCATTCATTATCTAGGAATCAAAGAGATGTCTAATATTAGGGGAATCTGCCGTTAATGCTTAAGATGAAGCTGCTGAATTCTCAGGCCTCGCAACTCCACTGAAAAAACATCAAATTCATTTTTATACAATCAGATATTTATTGAAATGGGTTAGTACTGAGCTATATTTTTTAAAAAGTAAAGTATTGCCACCTGCATCTATAACTGCTACATATATGTATTGCATAAAATCCTTCTTCCTTCCTTCTTTCTGTCCTTCCGCAGTTCTAAATATAATTTCTGGAGACAAATATCGTATGCAATCGATGCAAGGCAATTAACCTGTAAGCAGAAAATAATGTTTTTAATTTAAGAAGCATCCCTGCCTTCAGATGTAAGTTACTGTAAAGACATTGTTCCAGCAATGGAGCAAGAACCTTACAAATGACTGGTAACCCTAAGTAGTGGGATGGGGGGGAAGAGGTTTTTGTCTCTAGATATTGTTAACTGGAGATCCGAGAAGTAAGATCCTTAGGAGCTCTCTGGTGTCCCAAAGCCCAGGGATATACCTAGAATCTGTAATGTAAAGTTGGAGGGGAACATTGAAAAGCTACAGGCAGAAATATTGGGATGTGCTTCTGCTTTCCAGGGCTGGCTTGTCTAGCTGGGTACTTCTATAGCAGGGGTCCCCAACCACCGGGCCCCGGACTGGTACCGGTCCGTGGATCATTTTGTACCGGGCCGCCTACTTTGCTTGGGCGCCACCATCTTGTTTCGACGGCGCTTGAGAAAGTGCTTCCGGGTGAGCTTGTCGGTCATCGGTTGGAAAGCGGCGTTTGGGTGCTGAAGGAATCCTCGCGCCTTAGTTTCGTCAAAGAGGAGGGGCGGCTTCGAACGAAGAGCCGTCCCAATGGCGGTGGAGTCTCACGTTACTCAGGAGGAGATTAAGAAAGAGCCCGAAAACCCATTGACCATGAGAAGGTACAAAGGAGGAGTTGAAGGTGGCAGGGAGAAGCGGGGGATGGCTGGCTGGCCGGTCGCTCGGCTCACCTTGCCTTGGTCGTGCGTGCTGATGCCGGCACCGGTCCGTGGATCATTTTGTGATGCCAGTACTGGACCGTGGTACAAAAAAGGTTGGGGACCACTGCTCTATAGTACTTCTACATTCTACAGTCGCTATATGTTTTGGTTGTTGTGTTGTGTTTTGCTTTGCTTTGCTTTGCTTTGCTTTTCATTCAATTTACAGATTTGTGTAGGAATTCTCAAATTTTGTGGTACCCTGACTGCACTTCGATATTTAGTAGATTTGAACTGGGAAAATATATATGCAACTTGTGAAGATGCAAGAAGAGGTGGCATATTATCTATATTTACTTTTTTCTCATGCTCATCTTCATTTGAAAAAAAAAGAAAAGAAAACCTTAAGGTTTGTTGGCTAAATCTGCAAGATTTGTTTCCACACATCCTTTTGATGGTTTTATGCTCTCAGCAGGCAGCTTTCTCTTACAAATAACACCCTGAGGACAATTTTTCAGTGGCAAAAACACTTGTGAAACCAAAAAGTATGCAACTTTCATCCTGCTCTGTTGACTTAGACTTCCCTTTATCAGCACTGCCATAAGCACTACTATAAAAGATGAATGGACATCTTTGGCTTCTCTATTATATCATCCTCTAAACTTGTCTCATTTCTAGAAGTTTAAAGTAATATACCTTGGTGTCTGCAGTTGGGTACCTGAGAGGATATACCTAACAGGTGTAAAATGTGCAAGCCAAATGGAAGAAAAGACTTCAGAGATTCCAGAAAAACAGCTGTGTCAGAGTGTTTGCAGGATGACTACTATTGTGAGACAACCCAGGAGCAAACCACAGCATACAGAGGCTTAGTCTTTTAACAGTGGTTTATATATAAGACTGCTATATACATACATACACGTGTTAGGCACATACCAGGCAATCAATCAATCTTCAACTCTACACAGAGAACTACAATGGAGGTAGAACACAAGGAGAGAGAGAGAGACTCCCTCTCATGGCCTCCCTTATATAGACAGCTTCTTAAAGTGGCAATACCCCTGCTGACCATCCTCAGTCTTAAAGCGGCAATAACCCTGCTGACTCACCATCATTGCATCAGCATTTACAACAGCCTTACGGAAGCTGGTCAGTTATTAAATCTTCATTACCTTAACAAGCTGCAAAGCAAGAACATGGTCTGAAAAGCCCCTCACACTGTCTGGACAAAATGGCTGTGACTTTCCTCTAATTCACTTGCAACTCTCCAAGGGATAGAACTCAGAGTGTAAGAATCCCTAAATAAATGATTACTGGTTTTGGCCTAAGCTTTATTGTCTTGGTATAGCTAATCTATTTCCGCAGGTTCTTACTTTGTTGCTTTCATTAAAATAATGTTTCACTTTACCATTAATTACCTTTTGTTACTCTGCTGGTTGCTCCCCAAAACACTTGCATTCAATAACTTCGGCTAAAAAAGAGAAAACAGAAGCGTTCATGTTTACATGTTCTCTTTTCATCTCCCCCACCCCCCAAAAAAACCAGGGACTTCCCCCCAAAAAACCAGGGACTTTCCCCAAGATGGCATGCTGAGCTGCAGGCGATCTTTTTCCTCTTTCATCAATGAACAGCTGAGTTGGCCCCCCAAAGCTGGATATTTGGTGGCTTTGCTCCCTAGATATGAATGGGGGCAACTAGGGACCACCTAAGAAAATGCACCTTTGGAGGAGAGGGATCTTGAAGATCATAATCAAAAAGGCATTAAGAGTTGTTAACCTTATTTCGTGAAGCTTCTTCTCCAGCAACATTGAATTGCTAACTAGGGCATACAAAACCTTTGCTATACCAATTCTCGAATACAGCTTGCCTGCCTGGAACCCTCACTGTATATCAGACATTAACATGATTCAGCAGGTTCAGAGGTATTTCTCGAGAAAAGTACTCCACTCCTCTACTCACAATAGAATTCCCTATGCCTCCAGGCTTAAAATTTTGGGCTTGGACAATCTGGAACCGCACCACCTGCGGCCCGATCTAAGCATAGTTCACAAAATTGTCTGCTGCAACATCTTGCCTGTCACTGACTTCTTCAGCTTCAACCACAATAATACATGGGCAAACAATTGATATGAACTCAAGATAAACTGCTCCAAACTCTATGGCAGAAAATATGACTTCAGCAACAAAGTGGTCAACACCTGGAATGCCCTACCTGATACTGTTGTTACAGCCTCAAACCCTCACAGCTTTAACCTCAAACTAACCACTATTGATCTCACCCCAATCCTAAGAGGTCCTTAAAGGGGGTGTGCATAAGTGCAGCAGCCTGCCTACTGTTCCTGTCTTACTGTCCCCATTTATCTGTATTTACTTCCTTTGTTCATGGTTATGTTCATACCTATACTTGTTATCTTGTATATGTTTGACAAACAAATAAAATAAAAAATAAAAATAAATAATTCATGACGAGCAATAGAAAAGTTGGGTCTTTTATCATCTTTTCCCTTCAGTTGCTCATTTTAAAAAAAACACAAGCCTTTAATTGCTTTTAAAACTGTCCTATTTTTTATTTATATTTTAATAAACCAATTGATCACTGACCTATCCAAAAATAAAATAAAATGTATCAAAGTGTTCCAATGAAGAAGCCTAAATTAAGCAGAATTATTATTGGCCCTGGGTAGAACTCTTTCACCTAGCAGAAACAGCCACATCCATACTCCAGACTGGATACTAGAGACTAGAAGTGTAGATCACTTCCTGAGTATGCCTCATATGCATTCCTGCTGACCACAGCATTCAACATAATTAGCTCTGATACTCTTTTTTATTGCTCATTCTCTTGTATGGTAACCCAAAATGTAGTGTGAATAAAAAAGAACTAGTATCCTGCTTGAGACAACAGAGGGGATTAGTCCCTCTTTCTCTCTGTCTCTCTCCCTCCCTCCCTCCCTCCCTCTCTCTCTCTCTCTCTCTCTCATTTGTTACCAAATAAATGATTCGTTGGAATTAAAATTGATATAATCTATGTTTCTAATCATTGTTCTTAATATAGTGAGTATATATGCATAAATGTATTCATTGCTGTTAGAAAAACCACATAGTCGTCTTGTTTTTCCAAATGGAACTGAATCTATCAGTTTTCTATTCAAATGTTCAGAATCTGTTCAGGGTTTTTATTATGCTAGTGCCTTCATCGTGAAAACTTAGGGAAGATATAGAGGAGATTATTTTATATTTGTCCACATCAGTAATAATTGATAATTGTCTGCACTCCAGGGTCTAAAGGAAGAGATTGCCAGCCCTACCTGGAGAGGGGACTGACAAATGATTTTGCTCCAGGATTGACAATTGTTCCCCATATCTAAGGGACTGTTTATATTATGCATGGCTCCAGCCACAGTCTTCACTGCTACCATGATCGATCTAAGTTCTTTTCTTTTTGGAAGATTGAAAAGACAGTGAAAATTAGAAGTATGGCTATTGCAGAGGTGGACCTTTTGGATCTGTGGACCATATACAATCCTTATTATCATTTTTGCAGCCTGTAGAACATCTCAGAAATGTAAATTTCTTTTGCATTTTTAAGGGGATGAGGGTCTTTAAAGTATACCTTAAAAGCATTCATACAAATCAGCTGTTATGCCTATTTTAGCTGATTTCTATAGCTGGATAGATGATGGCTGACTACAGCTCTGCATGGTCTCTGTTACATTACAAATTGTTGTTATGAAAAACAATTAGATATATTTTCCCCTTAATCTCATTCTGCCTGATCTGATTAAAACTGTATTTTTATCACAAAACTGGATTCATTAAATGGGCAGATGATAGATATATTGAAGATAATTATCAACAAACAATGCCAAACCATGTTTCTAATTACGTCAGTCTTCCTGCCAGAATAATTAGGATTGTTCCCAAGTTGAATCAGACACAGTCTTGTAGAGTATGTTAAAATCTGAGTATTTATACTGGATCTGCATCAGTTTTTACTCTAATATTAGCTATTGAAAAAAGAGACAGTTAATGAAAGTGCAATATTAGTACCTGGCATTAACTTTAATTATTGGAGAAATAATTAACTGGCAAAAGAGTAAACAGGTAATGTCATCTAGTGAAAAATGTATAGCTTTTTGTGATGAAATCTGGGAAGGTGGAATCTAAGTCTCTAGGGGCCAGGTGATTCATTGGGAGAAAAAGAAGTGGAACTGGAAGTATCAGTTGTCTCTAAAGGTAGTTGTAAGGATGAAGTCAGCAGAAGTGTGGGTGATTATAAAGGGACATTCAGTACAATTTAATCTGAGCTTTTTCTTGAACAATGCAAAAAAAAAATTACAGTCATTTTCTTGTCATTTATCTGTATACAGTGGTATGGGTGGTAATCAGAGGTGGTATTCAGCAGGTTCTCACCAGTTCTGGAGAACCAGTAGCAGAAATGTTGAGTGGTTCGGAGAACCGGCAAATACCACCTCTGACTGGAGATTTTACAGTATCCTTCCCCTGCCACACCCACCAAGCCACGCCCACAGAACCGGTAGTAAAAATTTGGTGGTAATGAAATTTAAGAAAGTGAAAGGTGGAAGAAACTTAGCCACTGAATCACCATCTACCCTAACTTTTGTTGTTCCGTCATTAAGTTGTGTCCAACTCTTCATGACCCCGTGTTTAGCCTTTTGGTACTGTCCATGGTACTGTTCTTGCCAAGGATACTGGAGCAGTTACCATTTCCTTCTCTGGTGGACCACGTTTTGTCAGAATTCTCCTCTATGACCTGTCCATCTTGGATGGCTTAGCTCATAGCTTCTTTAAGCTGCACAAGCTCCTTTGCCATGAAAGGCAGTGATCCGTGAGAGGGATCTACCCTCATACTGTCTGCATAAAATCAATACATGTACCTATTTTTAAAGGTGGCCATCATATCCTTTGGACTATACCAATTGACTATATCTAGGGAAGTGGTCCAGCATGGGAGAGGGAGATGTGTGAATGGCAAGCACACGTACATCCTTCACTCACATGAATGGAGTTTCGTGCATGACCAGAGGGTGCTTCAGGGGAGGGCACCTGTGCTCACGCACAAAGCTCCACTCGCACGAGCAGAGGGTGCTTGCACACAAAGTTCCATTGATGCGAATGGAGCTTTAAATGCCAGTACAAAGGCCCACTGCCCACGCTTCCCAGTTTGAAACAGGCCACAGCCCAGTAATGGGTCCCACCCAGAAGGTTGGGGACCCCTGATCTAGGGGACAGGAAAGATATCTCTTTGTTCTGAATTTTACAAAGAATTTGCTCATGTAACACTTCCTCATTTTTATGTGCAAATCAAAACATGGTTACATGCTTTCAGAAAATCTGTGAAATAATTTGCAGCTAAAACTGTCCAAAACAAACTAATACATAGTACATACAAATACACATTATATTAGAGAGAACATTTGCGCAAAATTATGTAACGTAGAAAAATGCAAATATTAGGAGAAATGTGCACAATATTATGTATGAATCTTCATTTGAACTAATTTAAAAATTGCAAATTGATGCAGAACTAAAACAGAACAAACGTGGATAATGAGAAACTGAATAAAATTATTCCTGACAGATTCATCCTCCCTATGGGCTTGTTCTTATATTTAGCATTCCTAACTAACTTTGTCCCTTTTCAGTGGGGATTCCAAAATCATACTTACCTATAACTGACACAAACTATTTGCCAAGATTTTTAACTATGCAAGAACATGATCCAGTCAATGGTTTAGTGGTTTTACCCCCAAATTTGGGACTTTTACAGCCCATTTAATATGTCAGAACTTATGTTACAAAGTTTATTAAGAATGTCAACATACATTTCTTTACCATAAATCACACTTTCACACAGCCTGATTTCTCTTAAGTGGTTTCTCAAGAGTCTTAAACCAATCAAAGTTGCTTTTTGTTCTAGCCGCCCTATAAGAAAATATGTTCACTAAATTAGAGGACATCTCCAAAAGTCTCCAAACAGATTTGAATTTGTTCCATGGTTAAATCTTTGTTTAGAAAAACTCAAACTTGAAATCTATGAAATAAAAATAGATGAAAAGATTACTTCACCACAAAATGACTGAAGGGAACCCTCATAAATATCATTATATGCCTTTATAAATATCATTATAAGGCAGTAAGCAAAGTTTTCAGATACGTTTAAGATAGGGCAATATTCCTCATTCTTCTTTCTCTCTCAACTTAATTTTTGGCAGGGTTGTGCCTTTCCTTTCTGAGAACGTTGCCAAATAGCAATAGCACTTAGACTTATATACCGCTTTATAGTGCTATATACCGCAGTTTACAGAGTCAACATATTGCCCCCAAAAATCTGGGTCCTCATTTTACCCACCTCAGAACGATTGGAAGGCTGAGTCAACCTTGAGCCTGGTGGGATTCGATCTGCCAAACTGTAGGCAGCTGGCTGCAAAAGTAGCTTGCAGTTCTGCACTCTAACCACTGCGCCACAGAGGCTCCTCATAGATGACTTTCTATACTTATAATCATTTTGTGACGGACTTAACAACTTCACAGAAAATTTCTACCATTAATGCATGGGACTCAAAGGTTACGACTACAGATAGATAGTCCTCGACGTATGACCACAGTTAAGCCCAACTTTTCTGTTGCTAAGCAAGTCAGTTGTTAAGTGAGTTTCGCCCCATTTTGTGACCCTTTTTACCCCAGTTGTTCAGTGAATCACTGCAGTTGTTAAGTGAATCAAGTGGTCATTCAGCAAATATGGCTTCCCCCATTGACTTTGTTTGCCGGAAGCCCGCTGGGAGGTTGTAAATGATGATCATTTATCCTAGGACAGTGCAACTATCATAAATCCATGCCAATTGCTAAGCACCAGAATTTTGATCATACGACCCTGGGGATGCTGCAACGAAAATGTGAAAACCAGTCAGAAGTCACTGTTGCAGTGTCATTGTAACTTCAAATAGTCACTAAATGAATAGGTGTAAGTCAAGGACTACTTGTAGACATCTGCATAGCCACTTGCTTTAAATTTCACTCTTCTATTTTTGAATTCTGGTACCCCAACTCAGGAAAATCAAGATTTGCTCTTAGGTCAATATGTTTATGATGATAAGACACTGGGACAGTTATTTATGACAGACATAAGAGAGGTGGCCTTATTCAGATTCAGCCGAGTTCTGTACAATGCAACGTTTAAGTGACCTGAATACAAAAGCTACACCATTTTGAGTGACCTTACCTTATCTTATCTTCCAAATGTCGTAGACATAAACTGTGCCAATAGTTAGAAGCTGAAAAGGAGAAGAAAAAAATGTTTCCCCAGGAAAGCGAAATGCACCAACTGCTTCTCGGATCTGTTGTTTGCACTATTTTCTAATTAAGTGGACAGAGGGCCTTATGCATTTTGAAACCCATCACAATAAAATGCAATTTAATTGTATGGCACCGTTACAAAAACCTGCAGATTCACTCGTCTCATCTGCCCGGATTGGACCAGCTGAGAAATACATCCTCTCAACTAGCTCGGCAATTAATTGCAGCGGCGGGAACCAGTAGACAGAATATGCCTTCTGAAAAGTACTTTAGCCAAAGAGGCCTATCAGATGTTGTGACAAGTGGGAGGAAGATTTATCCAGGAGATGGTCAGTAAAATCTAACAAAGTCATGCCACTGAAAGATTTGGGAGAGAGCAATTCCCCTTCCTTTTTATGGCCTCCCATTTCACATCTCCCCTGAGGATTTGAGGGGCTGAAGGGAGTGGCTGCCATAGTAAGATTGGTTGCGGTTAATATTCTCAGCAAGGTTGCAGCAGCTTTGCTTTGGAGCCATTTTTTAAAATATATAAACCTGCAGATTCACTCGTCTCATCTGCCCGGATTGGACCAGCTGATATAGCACCCACAACTTTGAATTAGTTGTTCTACGTGTCAGAAAGGTTTTCCTAAGTTGTAGGTTGGTTCTCGCCTTGATTAGTTTCCATTCATTGTTCTCCCTTCAGGGGCTTTGAAGAATAAGTTGAACCCCATCTTCTTTGTGGCAGCCCTCTAGATATTGGAATATTGATTTAATGTCACCCCATTCCTTCTTTTCATTAGACTAGGCATACTCAATTCCCGCAATCGTTCTTCACATGTTTTAGCCTCTAATCTCCTAAACATCCTTGTTGCTCTTCTCTGCACTTTTTCTAGAATCCCAGCATATTTTTTTATATTGTGGTGACCAGAACTGGATGCAGTATTCCAGGTGTGGTCTCACTGATACCTACCTCTGCCTTCTTTGGGACAACAACATTTAAAGTTCAGACAATGTGATTTCCAACCTTCAGGATATCTGAAAGTTTTCATTGTGCATTGGGCTGAATGTATGATTAATTTAAAAATAGGGGAGAGTCCTCTAAAGGAAATAATTTATTGTATATAAGTCTAACATACCTCTTTCCTTGTAGATTGTGTCATGTTGAACGGTGATCTTCTCTCATTTTAGAAATGAATATTTTTCCATGGGTAAAATTGTAACAGATCAAATCAAAGTTGATTAGGAAATCTGTTTTAATTCTATGTTTAATATTTCGGTATCAGACAGGTTAACCATCTTGAATTATTTATAAAAGGCAGAATAAAAAAAATATGTAAATAAAGTAAATAAATACATCACAATAAATGGAGACTTGAGTATTTCTCAGGAACCATCACATAATGTACTTCATTCTGAAATGATGCATCTGCTGTTCAGAGTTATCATCACTCTGGAAGAGTTTGCTCCTGGAAAGCTTTTTTAAGAAACGGCAATGGGCCTCTGAATTCTAGTTTACACAAGCCCTCTAATGAAAACATTTTGAAAGATGTTACCTACCTTGTGGTAAGTGTACTTGTGGTAAGTGTACTTGGGAGCAGGGGTTTGTGAGTCTCTACATAAAGCAAATATGTGACCTAAGAAGTTATGTTGTTCTTTTTTTTTTTTTTTGGAAAGTAGATCTCCCATAAACATTCAGCCCTTAAAAATAAGGCAAAGTGTAGACAGAAAAGAGGAAGACTGGAGACAAGGAAATTACTCAGTGTGTGCTTTGGAAGCAATTGCCTGAAGTGGCAGCTTCAGGGCTGGTAGGCCAGCCTGATTGTACAACAGACCACAAAAACACAGTAAAAGGAAAGAGCATCAAAACAGGGCGTAGCTACCCTGTAGCAATCACACACAAAGAGGAAATGAAGAAAGGGCAAACAGACAATATAATCTCAGTTTGCCAAGAGCATTTCTTTCCAAATAAGTACATGTAGAATGGTCTGCATTTTGTTTGAAAAGTGAATGCAGAGCACAGAGCTAAGCATTGGTCTTCTGGCTCCAAGTCCTTTGCTTCAAGGTATCCAGCAACCCCAAAATTGCTCAGGGACAGTACGTTTCCACCCCAGGTTTCTTTTGACTGCTTTGCCTTACAGCTTGAATTCAAAGCTGGTGCAACGGTTGCCCCAAGCTTTAAAGATGATGCATTTTGCAAAGCCTTAACATGGTTGGTTTTGGATTTCTTCTCAGTAAAAAGTGTGAAAGCAATTCCTGTAGTTTGTAAACCATTTTATAGTTTAGCTTCCCTTTGTGAACATCAGTGGCTTGTTCAGTGAGATATCTCTCTGATCTAGCCAATCATATCTGCTACTGATGGTTGAACAGGTCAATCTGACAAAAGCAATATCCTGTTATCATGCTGTTAAGACCCACCCCTTTCACACTTGTGTCACAACAATGCCTGCGCATGCAAAAGGAAGAGATTTAGGATTTTGAAGAGGGATGGCACAACGCTATTTTCATCATTTCATCAGAAAAGTTCTGACAAATGTGATTACTGTGATATTGGTAAGAAAAGTATTAATTCTAATTGTAAGCCCAAGAAATATGTACTTAGTCGACACACGGTTGAAATGGAATGGAATTATAATATATATAAAATAAAAAACTTTTTGAAAAAAGAAAAAGAAAAAAGAAAAGTTCTGATCAGGTAAAAGGTAAAGGTTCCCCTGCACATATGTGCTAGTCGTTTCCGGCTCTAGGGGGTGGTGCTCATCTCCATTACAAAGCTGAAGAGCCAGCGCTGTCTGAAGACGTCTCCGTGGTCATGTGACCGGTATGACTAAACACCAAAGGTGCATGCAATGATGTTACCTTCCCACTAAAGGTAGTCCCTATTTTTCTACTTGCATTTTTACATGCTTTTTTTACTGCTAAGTTGGCAGAAGATGGGACAAGTAACAGGAGCTCACTCCGTTACGCGGTGCTAGGGATTCAAACTGCCGAACTGCCGACCTTTCTGATCGACAAGCTTAGCATCTTAGCCGCTGAGCCACGGAGTCCCTTGTAAAATTCTGATAGGTTTAGCCTAAAGGCTACAGGTAAGCAATGCTGAACACAATTGATTGGCAGTGTTGAGACCTAATAAAACTATGAAGTCTCTCAGAAGGAGCTAACAGTCTTGAAATGGCTTAATCTTGAAATGGCTTTCTACCCGGAAAAGCTCACTGGAAGCGCTGGTGCCGCCATCTTTTTTTTATGAAAACGTGCTTCCGGTGAGCTTTCTACCCGGAAAAGCTCACCGGAAGCACTTTTTCATCAAAAAAAGATGGCGGCGCCCAGCAAGCCAGCGGCCCGGTAGGACTTGTTCCGCGGACCGGTACCGGTCCGTGGACCGGTGGTTGGGGACCCTTGCAGTACAGTACAGTACAGTTATTTGTTTACCCCCTCAAAATGGCCAGAACCTGTGCTGCCAGTTTTCAGAATCATTGCTTTGAGGAAATATCAAAAGGAATTGCTGGGTGAAATTCAGAGGCTGCAGTTTGCCCATCTCTGAGTTATTTTAAGTATGTATCAAGTTTCTAATAGCACAGTACAACCCAGAAAAAGAGAGTCATAGAGATCTCATTAATTAGGTTTACTGCATTGTCCAAAACATACTATGTAAAGACACACAATCTTGGAAATCAAACACACTAAGCTCGCATTTATTAGTGAATTTATTAAGGCAGTCTTCTCCCTACAGTGTGTAAGCTAAGAAGGCTAACAATTGTTCTTCGGAGGTAAGATTGATGCTGACTTATCAATCTGCTTATTGCTAGTAATCCTTTGAGATGCCCTTTTTTATATGAAAAAACTATGTCTGTGGTATTGGTACTACATTTGTGACTTGACTCTCTCTCTCTCTCTCTTTCTCTGATGCAATGTTTAAGTGGGAAGCAGAGATAATGAAGAAGAGGAGGGAGTAAGAATAGTACTGCCATATAAATTCAGTACAGTGACAAATGATTATATAGAACAGTACATGACTGTTGGCATTAGTAGACTTGATGGGTTGCAGCAGTCGGCCTGAAGCTACCTGCAACTGGAGTTTCATCAACATTGCAAAGCCTGTGGGTTAGATTTATTTTAGGTTTCTGCTGAAGAAGTAAAATTAAATATTAATTTTAAAAGGCAATATGGATCTTATTTGCTTCAAAAAAACAGAAATAGAAAATTTTGACAGATGTTTAATATAGGGAATAAATTGCATCTATTGCCACGTCAAGTAATATTCCTCACTATCTATTATTCTTGCTTTCCGAGTAGAAGGATCTATTTAATTTTCCTCTCTTTTTCATTATCATTTGTAATACCAAGATTCAGCTTTCCTGCCTGCTGGATTTACAACATATGCTGCTCTCAAGATTCATTCATTTATTCGGAGCACAGTGTTCTCTGTACCATTCACGCTGTCCTTTTCTGCTTTCACACTTTAGTTATGGAAGCTGTATGTCCCTTCTCTTTCTGGAATATATAAGGTCAGGATCATTCTGTAAACTTCACGCTGACAAGTTCTCAGGATGCTTGGAAGTCTGGTTGACTGCTGATGCAAAATTAAACTTTCATTTGAAATTTGTGGTTAAAAGCAAATAACAAGGAAGCAATCTGGGAATGAATTAATGTTTTTAGGGAGCAATATACTCATTGTGGGCACAGGGATGGGTAAACATAATAGAACATAGAATAATAGAGTTGGGAGGGACTTTGGAGGTCTTCTAGTCTAACCCTTTGCTCGAGCATGTGACCCTATATCATTTCAGACAAGTGGTTGTCCAGTCTCTTTTTGAAAGCCTCCAGTGATGGAGGACCCATAACTTCTGAAGATAAATTATTCAATTGGCTCATTCTTCTAGCCATTAAGAAATTTGTCCGTAGTTCTAGGTTGCTTCTCTCCTTGGTTAGTTTCCAACCATTGTTTCTTATCTTTTCCTTTTGGTGCTTTGGAAAATAAGTTGACCCTCTCATCTTTGTATGGATCCCCTCAAATATTGGAACAGTGCTATCATGTCACTCCTAGTTCTTCTTTTCATCAAACTAGACATACGCAATTCCTGTAAACATTCTTCATATGTTTTAGCCTCCAAACCCCTAATAATTATTGCTCTTCTCTGCATTCTTTCCAGAGTCTCAACATTTTTTAATATTGTGGGGACCAGAACTGGAAGCAATATTCCAGGTGTGGTCTTACTGATACCTACCTCTGCCTTCTTTGGGACAACAACATTTAAAGTTCAGACAATGTGATTTCCAACCTTCAGGATATCTGAAAGTTTTCATTGTGCATTGGGCTGAATGTATGATTAATTTAAAAATAGGGGAGAGACCTCTAAAGGAAACAATTTATTGTATATAAGTCTAACATACCTCTTTCCTTGTAGATTGTGTCATGTTGAACAGTGATCTTCCCTCATTTTAGAAATGAATATTTTTCCATGGATAAAATTGTATAAGTTGTTAATACAGTTTGTTGTGCAGTACTCTGTTTCTATAGAAGGATCTTAGAACTACAATTTATTGGCTGATGATGAAATGCCATCATAATGTTCTTATTTTCCATCCATATAACAGAAATCCCCATCCACAGTATGATTTAACTCTCTTCAGATTTTATAAATAGACACCCTAGGATTAAATACACAGGCCCTCATGGGAATTAAAGCAATTGTTTGCCAGCTTGCTTAATCTTTCTATACCACATAATCCATGCATATAGTGGTTGCCAAAAAGCATTGCTAGAGTCCTTTAAAAAAAAGTACTCTGATAGCACCCAGGCAGATGCTATTTGTCTTCTTCCTTGCTTCCTTCACCATGTGCCGAAATGAACTTTTCATTTATGAGGTGGCTGGTTCAAGTCCAGAACAGACTGATAGTGTCAAAGTTGTGTGTGCGGAATTTTTGCAAAAGAGGGCATGAACAGCTAACGAAAATTGCAGCAAGATGGGAAGATCTGAATGTTGACAGGAAATCACAAGGACTACTGTAACTTTCTTCATTTCTTTTTTTAATGCTTTCCAGGTGATTCAAAGCACAGGCAGAGAAAACAAATGGGCAGGTGGGACAAGAGTTACTTAACATTTCTTACGGTTAGGCTCAAATATCTTCATTATGTGTTATTTATGTACATAAAGTAAAGCCTCCACCAAGTCAGGCTTAAACTGGTGCTTTTATAATTTGCTTCTAGTGACTTTTCTTAGGCTTTCTTCTTGTCTTCTTCCATTAAGTACTAATCAAGTCTGACCTTACTTATAGACCAAATACACTATGTCTGTCTGTCTATGCCTGTTGTTTGTTTGTCTGTGCCTTTCTGTCTGTCTGTCTGTCTGTCTGTCTGTCTGACCATCCATCTATCTTCAAGTCAGTATTGACACCTGGAGATTGTGTGGACTAATCCCTGCAGTTTTTTTTTTGGCAACATTTCGGAAGTGGTTTGTCATTGCCTGCTTCCTATAGCTGAGAGGGCTCAAAGCCACTCAGCTGGCTTCAAAGTCACCCAGCTGGCTTTAAAATGTCTGCCAACTCTTTAGCCCTGGTGCCTTAATCATTACACTAGCTGTCTTCCTAGGTCAAACTGGGAACCTGGGGGGGTAATCCCCAAAGGTGTAAATGGCAAACCACTCCTGTTGTTGCTTCCAAAACCCTATATTAAAAATGGCCGTGTAATCAACAGGATTCGCAGGTAACTACAAAGACTACCAGCAGAAGTTACATTGGGGATTGCCTTGCTTCCAAAGGATTCTATCCCTTGTATGGTATAATCCTCAGAGGACCTATTTAAGATCTCATCTCTACCAGAAATGAAAGATATGTGAGCCAGCAAATAGCCTTCTTTACAGTTCTGCTGTTGTGCAATATGTTCCCCCAGGTGTGTCTGGTCCCTTTGCTCTTGGCATTTCAACAGATCTGATGGTGATTGGACTGCTTTTACTCATTACGTTCTGAGGCTTTTATGGTGAGAGAAGCTAGTAGATTGCTTTTGTGGGACGGGGATTGATGGGGATTGATTTTTTTTATCAGAAGATGGATGGTTTACATCCTGACGCTTTTAAATAGTACAGCACCCAAAGGTGTTTTGAGACGCCTGTAGAGAAATTTTGTAAAAGAAATAACAATATTTTCATTGATTTTTCCCTGAAGTGGAGAAGCTAAGCACTTGCATTTGATGGATTAGGAGGGGAAAAACCATTCTCATTCTTGCTCCTATGGTCCCTCTAGAAAAAAATAATACTAATATGTATCAATTCATTCCATCTTGATGCAGCCAAATTCTAGCCGACTCTGAATATGCCTTTACACTGCTATTGTTTTAAAACTGCAGCAATGGAAATGACATTTTTAAAAAATACAAAAAAAAATACATCTATATTCATAAATATGTTATACAAAAAGAACTTGGGGAAGAATTAAGTTTCTTTTCTACATCCACTAGTTGCATAAAGTATACTTGTATACTTGCACATTTTGAAGAAAATACAAATAGAAATAAAAATGTTTTCTGTAGCATGTGGTTTGACGCCCAAATCTGGCTTTCCTTAAACCTCAATGAGTTACTAATTTGGGTGTCAAACCACATGTTACAGAAAACATTTTTATTTCTATTTGTATTCTCTTGCATTTGCACCAAGACAAATTCCTTGTGTGTCCAATCACGCTTGGCCAATAAAGAATTCTATTCTATTCTATTTAAGGAATATTTACATTATCCAAAATATAACCTTTTGGCTTAGCCTTCAGATAACTAGCTGATCTAGTGTTGTTTGAATAGCAGACATATATATATATATTCTCACTAGAATAACCTTTGCTCAAATTAATTCTCCATGCAGAAGTCTTTTAGACTAATTGATCCATTACATTGTTCTACAGATGTTAGAAGATAGGTAAATTTTTAAAGAGAGAAATAATAGTGACAAGATATTCCAATGTACAGTATATTAATGGTGTTACAAGTTGAATATACCATAATGTCTCATTTTCATACAATTCTTGGGACATAGCAAAATGAAATTTCAATCTAATCCACAGGATAAATTTTGATTAGACTTAATGGTGGCAGACAGATATGTTTTTATTAATGATTTCTACCAACTACTGAAAAATACTTATTTATAAAACTGTTTTAGCTATTTTTCTTTTTGGCCTCTTTATTTTAGAAAGCACAAGTTACACTGAAGCATAATCCATACACTATGGAATTTGTGAAAATCTTAGCTTGTTGGCAATTAGACAAACAGAAAGAGTGCTATAAATAATGTCCTTTTTCCCTTACTGTATTATTGAATCAGTCGTAAATATATTGTACAGCTCCTCTATTCTAAATTCCACTCTTGGCGATATTATAAAGAAATAGGTCTACCGTATTTGCCGGCGTATAAGACGACTTTTTTGCCCTAAAAAACATGCCTCCAAGTGGGGGGGTCGTCTTATACGCCGGTAAATACATTGTCACTCGGTGCAAGAGCGACGGGGGCGGAGCTCCGTAACTTGCGAAGCCCCTTCAAGCCCAGCCGAAGTCTCTCTTCCTCCTCCTCCTCCCACCCACCCACCCACCCTCCGCCCGGCTCGGGGCGCTTGCGGAGGCCAATCTGGAGGTGGGGTGGGGGTGGAGCGGGAGGGTCTCTGGCGGGGCCGCCGCCCAGCCAGCCCCGAGCCGCGTAATGGCCCAGGGAGTGGGGGGAGAAGGTGGTGGGGGTGGACTGTGGCACCCCTCCTTCTGGGCAGCGGGCGGGGCGGCAATTTGCTCCTCCCGCTTCTCCCTCCCTCTTTGAAAGACCGGGAGGGCTGTGCTTGGGGCGGGGGGTGTCCTCAGGAAGTTCCTGATGGGACCCCGCTGGGCAGGACCACCCGGCTCCCGAGCTGCTTTCCAGGGTCCCCTTGGGAAGAAAAGGGTCCGGTGGGCGGTGGAAGAAGTCGAGCGCCCTCCTCCCGCCCCCTGTCCCGTCCCGTCCCTCCTCTTGTCCCCTCCTCCCCTCCCCGCTTAAGAGAGAAAGATCTGCCTCCCCTGCACCGAGCTTCCACCCGGCGCCGCGTCTCCCGGCCAGCGCGCGCTGCGACTTGGGAACCGGCCAAGCGACTTTAAAACCGAGCGGAGGCCAGAGATAGCCGGAATTACCCTCCACACCACACACACACACACACACACACACACAGAGAGAGAGAGAGAGAGTTGGCAGCTGTCCATCCCCACCCTTGGAGTCCCGATGCACGCACGCGGGGCTGTCACAAAGAAAGGGAGAGGAATTGAGTGCCAGCCTGAGAAAGGCGAAGCTGCCTCTCTAAAGCATTTTGGTGGCTTTGTAAGTTTGGGGGAAAGGGGTTGGGGGTGTCAATCAAGAATTATATCCAGAATACCCCAAGTGTTACAACTTACCGTATTTGCCGGCGTATGAGACGACTTTTTTGCCTTGAAAAGCATGCCTCCAAGTGGGGGGGTCGTCTTATACTGCGAGTATATAACAAAAACTATATTTTGAGTGGAAATGTTGGGGGCTCGTCTTATACGCCCAGTCGTCTTATACGCCGGCAAATACGGTAATATGATGGTCCAGTTGATTAATCTCTTCCCTGGAGTCTTCAATTTCCAGATGTGTGTCTATGTTTAAACTAGTTGGATCACAATGGAAATAACTCAGTCCAGAATACTTCTAGAATAAGGCACAGTATAAAATGTTTCTGAACTCTGTTTGGAATATAGCCCCTGCCTCTTCTGGTTATTTTATAAGAAATGCTAAGGAGAAAGGAAGCATCTTCTGAAAGGCAATGTCATTTTTCATTAGCATCATCCAGCTAATAAAGGTAATAATATCACTGATTTTTAGGTCAAAGGTTTAAAGGATCAGAAAGGCCAATACAGTATGTCACTGATGGCCTTAGAAGTCAGAAAGATAGAAGAACTGTGAAATCACTTGAACAGAGTCCTATTTTAATTACTGTGTTCACAAAAGAAAAAAAGAAAAAGAAATGCAATTGTGTTTCTATCTTGTCACTTGTATGAATGCTTTCATCTTTAGGAATGCTGGAAGCTACCCTATAGCTAGTCAGTAACTAGTGCCTGTAGCTCAGTTTGATTAATGGTGATAGTTCTTCAGGGTATCATTCAATTTGTCTAACTCTAAGTGGATATGACAGGTCAAACCTGGAACATTCTACCTGCAGAAACAATACAGCTGAGTTCTTGCTCCTCTTAGTTATAACGAAATCATGACAAACAAAATGTGACGAGGAACAACCCTCAAACTGGTATCTATACACGAAAAATAGAAATGTTGGTAAAATATCTCTTGCAACACATTTGCAAATAACCAAGTTTTGCCTTCTATATTGGCTTTATATTTATATCACATCATAGTTTCCAAATTCAGGAGAGTTTTATCTTTAACTTGATTTAACTCAGCTACATTATAAGAGAAATATGAAACTCGACACTGCCCCTGGGACACGGGTGCTATAGAAACTGCAGTCCAATAATTGCTTTGTACTGTCAGTTCTACAGGGACATTTGCTACCAGTTAATTACCCTTTTTAAAATCTAAATTGGTGGGGCACTCCAATAATTTTTATTTGCATTATTTGTTAGAATAGTAGGCTAGCTATCTCTCTAAAGATTTGCTACATTATGTCTAAGCTTTGCCCACCAATGGTTGTCACCTCGTCATGGAAGTTAGGGGTTAAATTTGCTTTGTTTGTTTTGACCGAAATAAAGTTTCTGTCTACAGTATCTGTTTGTTCAAAAGCTTGCTTTCTTCTCCTGGGTTCTTTTGTAATATAGAAAGCAAAGGAAAATAAGAGGTATTAAGCCTCCCACAGCATAATTCAACTATATATATTCCTGTAATGCCATTTCAAACAGGGGAAAAAAAGAGATTGAAAATTCCACCTTAATTCTCAGTAGCCACTTTTTTTTAAGTGTGGCATTTAACTGTGAAAAGATTTCCTGTCATTGTCCTAGGACTTCAGCTCTTGGTTTTATTAAAAACCTGGCTTAAATCATACTAATCTTGGAGTTAAATTCAACTGAGCTCATTGTAGCTTACTTTCCAACAGACATATTTAGAATTGCATGGAAAGCCATTAAGGTTGGCTGAATATAACTTCAAATTCCATTCAGAACTGTTTTCTTCTTCTTCTTCTTCTGCATCTCTTTCTCCCTGTCTGAGGCGAAATTCACGTTTTGATTGTACAGTGTGATTTAACCTTTACACCAATTTTCAAAGGCTTTTGATGTAAAAGTCACTCTTAAGTGCAGATAAACTATACAACTTTCCATCTCAGAGTCCTGCATCTTGTCTCATTTGTGGATATGACTCAAAAGATAATGTTTTGCCATAGGATTTTCTTGCTAATAGTTCACCAAGCACAATTGATCTTCACGTTGACAAATTTCAGTAACAAGAAAAACTTGCGTGTTCACTCACATAATTATGAGATTATTAAATGGTCCTAGGACTTCACTTGTTGAGTTGCATCTGATATTGTAATATGTGGTCTAGAGTTTGTTTGCAAGTTTGAAGAAAAGAGTTATGCTCTATTTCATTCTTCAAGAGGAAGAATGATATAAAATAAAACCAATAAAATAAATTGCAATATTCCATGAACATTTTCAACTTCTTGTTTGACATGGCTAATTAAGGTAGGTATGGTTTCTGAGTGATCACTGATATCCAAGCTTGATGCATAATAAAAGGTTCTAGCATAGCGTAAACCACACCGTTAATTGTTGATGTGCACTTGCCCAGTTCTTCCTTCCTTGATCTATTTTGGTCCCAAAATGCAATTATGTAGTGAAAAGCTACCAGCTCTCCATTTTATTAATATCTACCATTCAAAAATGTATACAAAAATGTATTTGTTTATGGAAAGTCTGCCCAACGTGCAAGTTTAGAGAAATGCATATGAAATTGCACCTCTATTTCCATATGGATTTTTAAAATTTGCAAATTATAATGAAGCAGGCTAAATGAGGTATAATACCAGAAATGATAAATTAAGTAAAAACAAAATAGAAGCATTTGCTCAACTTTGTCTCCACACAGATCAGGATATAGTCAACTGTTTGCAAGAATAGAATGTTGTTTGTGAACTCGTGTCTTAATCAAATCACATGATGGCATGTAGGATTGCCAGATGACCTTTATTTTAGGAACAGGGAATCTGCCATAAGCTGAGATAATCTTTTTTCAGTATCGTCTGTTCTTATTAGCAGTGGTTTTCAGAGAGAAGCCTTTCCAATTACCACTTGAAATGCCAGCAATTTAAGATGGAAGGTCCTATGCTTCTAAGCTGTTTCTCTAAAGGAATTTTGAGCCATACTGACAATTTGCTTTAATCATACTGAGTTATAAAATGTAATGGAGATTCTGTTCTGTCTACACAGAATAGGGCAAAAGGCTACAATCTGGACAGTTTGGATCAACCTAGCTAGTGTATAATGCTTTAGCAGAATATTTTTTTATGCTGGCCCATTTCTTTGATTGCTTAAAAATAACCCTAATAAGTGCAGGTTGATATTAGATCTGATAAGTTTGATATCAGATCTGATCATTTCAAATTACCATGTAGGAAGAATTTTTATGCTATTCGCTTAACCTGATATTTGTCCAGTTTCAAGCTTAAAAAATAGTGCCTTGAATGAGGAGCCTTACTTTTCATACATATATACATGTAATCTTTACATTAAAAATGATATGACTTTGATTAATTACACCATAGAATGATCAGGTTGTACAATTGGGAGATAGTCTTACATTCATTTTTTCCAAAATTGCACACATAAACTTTCTTCCCAATAGGAAAAATATATTTAACCATTTACACTTGCATATGATAAGTGTATTGTTCCACCATTACTCTTAAAGAAGCTAATAATCCCCATCTTCAGTGTATCCTGTTCCCGGTAAGGTAAGCTATGCAAAAGGTATGTATTGATGCTTCTATTCTATTAATCACCCAGAATTGTTTCATGTAAGATGGGCAGCCACATGAATCTCAATAGTAATAATGATGATGATAACATTAAGGATCAGGATGAGACTGAGTAGAGTGTTAAAGGATGCTGCCCACAATAGCAATGCTCCCGGATTGTCTCTTCAGCCCAATATAACAAGCACAGTCTCACAGCTGACCACTTGAACTGCACTCTAAGATCTCTGGTGCACAATAACCATACTGCCTTTCCTGTTCTGGGATCCAGATTGACACAACATACAAAATCTGGCTGGATAGATTTCCATGAGAAGGAGCCTCCTGTTCATTCAGCTAGGTCTCAGTAATACATGCCTAGCCTGTCCTCATGTCCACTATTAAATAATGGATAAGATTACTTTTATTACAGAAACCTGGCATTCAATAGCATAATCCTGTTGTATATCGACAAACTGAGCTGTTGGATGGGAACTACCAAAATATTTTTTTAATTCAACTAGAATTTTTAAATGGCTGAAGGGAAGGTAAATTGTACAATCTCTGGCTCATTCAAACGTTCATTATGTAATAATTTTTGTTGCATTTCTTGTATTAGGTCAGTTTGGTCTAGTGATTAAGGTATCAACCCTCTCTCTGGAACATCATCTCTCTGGAGATTAGACTGGCTCCCACTCTAGCACTCTTTCGGAAGGCCCTGAAGCAGGGGTGGGGGTTCAAATTTTGTAACAACTGGTTCTGTGGGCGTGGCTAGGTGGGTGTGGCTAGGTGGGCATGGCCATGTGACTGGGTGGGCATGGCTTCTTCTTTTTGCAACACCCCTCCCCCAATTTTTGGGCCTTCTGGGCCTCAGGGAAGCCTCCTGGGGGGGCGTTTTTGCTCCCAGAAGGCTTCCCTGGGGCTCAGGAAGGAAAAGAATGGAGCCGGCGGGGCGTGCAGCAGCCAGCCAGAGGCACAATTTGCCAGTTCTCCAAATTGCGCAGAAGCATAACGACCAGTTCTATAGAACTGGTCCGAAACAGTAGAATCCCACCCCTGCCCTAAGATGTGGTTCTGCCAGTGGGCCTGGGAAACCTAGATCAGGATGAAGCCCATTAAATGGCTAGTAGGATTGTGTGTTGACCCCGGAGTGGGGGTTATTATTTTATTATTTTTCTTTTGATTATTTCTCTTTGTTTTATATGTGTTTTTGTCCTTGTAGGACTCCTTGACTCGCCATGTGTGCGAGTAGGTGGCAATATATATTTTATAAATAAATAAATAAAGATAACTTTGGGTCAGTCACTCTTTTTCAGCCCACCTATCTCACAGAGTTATTGCAATGGGGAAAATAGGAGAAGGAAGGAGTTTTAGGTATGTTCATTGCCTCATCTTACTTATAAAAGTAATAAAGGCAGGACATATTTTTTTAAAAAAATGAATGAATTCTATAATATGTGCAGCTATACATTTTTAAAAGCTATTTCAAAATTACGATCGGTCTCAGTTATTACATTTTCATGCACAGCGTGCCCTTACTTGAGACACTTTGTATTTTTATATGTTTGCTTTTCCCAATATTGTAAATGTCATAACTATGAAAAAGCTTTAACCATAAAAGCATAATTCTTCTCTACCATTTTATTTACCAATCATTAGACAACAGGAGAACTGGCTAAGCAGTTTATTTCCCCAAAATAGAGCCAAACACAAATTGAGAGTTAAATTACAGTCCTGTTACAATTAGCATTGAAAAGACGTGAAGAGTTGTGGTATAGCTATCTGGGCTTCCCCATAATCTCAAATAAAATTTTGTTATACACAGTTTTCATCTAAAACAGGGGTACCACATTCGCATCATCATGGCGTCATCACGTGACGTATTGCGATTTTTTTCCTCTTCACTAAATTGGACATGGGCGTAGCCAGCACATGACGCATCCAGCCCATGGGCCACGAGTTTGACAGCCCTGATCTAAAACATACAGTGAAAGGACTGTAACAGCCACTCTGTAGGACAAGTGGGCCACAAAACTAACAGAGTGCATCCATGAACACTAACTAGAAGTCAAAAAACATGATCAAAACTCTTTAATTGCACAACCCATGGACAGATTTCACCTTAGTTTCAACTAGGAAACTGTAAGCATCCTAGATCAAACTAAGTCCAAAAATGCTCCTAAGAGCCTGGAACTCAGACAAATCAGCCATCAACAGAGATTAACAACATCCACATACCATTTAAAGGAGAGAAAAAAACAAAAAAAGGAAACAAAAAAAAAACACCCAACACCTCTTCACCACCAATCAACACCCAGATATGCAGAGATTAACACCAAGATTAATACCAGACCATCTATCCAGCAGTAAACAATACCCCAATTAGGAAACTATTAACTCAGGCAAGCAATAAGGCAACAGCCCAATGAAGGAACCAATACCACCACTTTAACTAGCAACCCATTTGAAAATAGAGAGCAAACCCTATTCCTTACTAGCATTGATGATGTTACCTAGTTGGTAAGGAAACATCTGCTAAGAGAACAACCAAGAGAGCACCAAGGACTCAACAGAATAATTGGTACAAAATAATAAACTGGTATAACATTATCTGCAGGAATGTGAGGCTGAAGAAGTAAATAATATATTTCTATGTGTGACTGATCAACATCTTATGTAGATTAATACCTGGCTCAATAGTTTTATCTGTAAATGTTGCATGTGCCCACTGTTGCTTTCTGTGCTATTTATTCTTGGTTGCATGTGTCTAATATGCTTGCAAAAGATCATAACTTGAACTAAATGAGGGCTCCTGAATGATACAATGCTTCTTATAGATGAACAATTTTGTATGATTTTTCACATAACGGTTGTTATGGATACAGAGAGCAGTTTCACTATAATTATTTATTTATTGAATGTCACTATCATTTGCAGAGCAATGTGTGTTTTTTATAACCTTAAAAATAATTACTTATTATAAGAAGCCTCTTAACTTCAGGTTTAGGTTCTATTCTACATTTCAAAGATGGCTTTGAGAATGTTACATGATTTAATCCTAGTCTGTAGGAATAAAACAGTGTAAAAGGTATTCTTCAATTTTTTTTGGAGAGTCAGATATTGGTTCCAGTTTTGGTGCTTTAGGATTATGGTTGTAAGAACACTGCTTACATGGTGCTCCTTGTTAAGATTTTCCTCTGCTCACCGGTTTTGATATCCAGCGTTTACTAGGCTCTTGATCCTTTCAGCTTTATTTCCATCCACTGTATGTATGAAGACAGTATAAAAATAATTTCTTGAAGCAACATGGTGCAAAGTCACAGACAATACTGCTACCCTACAAAAAGATCTTGACTATGTATCAGAATGGTCAAACAAATGGCAACTTCAAATCTCAACAAATAAATGCTCTGTCTTACATATTGGCAAAAAAAATCAGAAAATAAAATACAAGCTGAATAGTCAAGATCTTGTTGATGACCCAAGCTCTGTAAAGGACCTTGGAATACTCACCTCTAATGATCTAAGTGCTAGAGCCCACTGCAACTACATAGCCAAAAAGGCATTAAGAGTTGTTAACCTAATCCTACGTAGCTTTTTCTCTGGTAATATCACACTACTAACTAGAGCATACAAAACATTTGCTAGACCAATACTTGAATACAGTTCATCAGTCTGGAACCCACATTACGTATCTGATATTAGCACAATTGAGAAAGTCCAGAAATATTTCACAAGAAGAGTTCTCCACTCCTCTACTCGTTGTAGAATACCTTATGCCACCAAACTTGAAATTCTAGAACTAGAAAACCTTGAATTACGCCGTCTTCGGTCTGATTTAAGCATGGTATATAAAATCATACATTGCAATGTCCTACCTGTCAATGAATACTTCAGCTTCAACCATAACAACACAAGAGCACACAATAGATACAAACTCAAAGTTAACCGCACCAAAGTTGATTGCAGGAAATACGACTTCAGCAATAGAGTGGTCAATGTCTGGAATACTCTACCCGACTCTGTAGTTTCTTCCCCAAACCCCAAAAACTTTAACCTTAGACTGTCTACTATTGACCTCACCCCTTTCCTAAGAGGTCTGTAGGGGGCGTGCATAAGCGCACCAACGTGCCTACCGTCCCTGTCCTATTGTTTCTCTTATTCTTCTTTTATTTTTCTTATATGTACCCATTTCATGTATTCACAACTATGTATACACTTATACTTATTATCTTGTAAACAATTGGCAAATAAAATAAATAAATAAATAAAAATAAATAAATTAAATAAATAAATTATGTACTGAACAATTGGTTCAGCATTACCTGGTTAGAAAAAAGGATGAATGAATAGAAGTAATGAAAAGAAATGTCAGAGGTGACATAAACGCCAATCCCAGAATAAATTTTGGATAATAATAAATAATGTAATAAATTGCAAGGAAGGAGAACACTGGCAGGATTAATGTAGTTAAGGATGAAGTCCCACTTAACCATAGAGGTCACTTGGTGACTTCAGTGAGGGGATTACCTCTTACTTCTTAGCTATAATTATTTTATAACATGATATATTTATTTAAGAACATTATAAAATACTAATCTTACTTTAGTACAGGTACAATTTATTAATGCAAAACCCAACCACAGTGCAAAGATTCTGTAAATGTTCAAGCTAGCAGTCCAGGTACATGTGTCTAGAAGGGCTTAGATTGCAGCAGGTTGTCTAGGAAA